>NW_016157197.1:187474-221737 GCF_001687245.7 Rhagoletis zephyria
TTTTGGTTTAGTATCTAATTGTAGTTGATTGGATGTGGAATTGCAAAACTTATAGCTATATGCTTTTGGTTATGACCATTTCAATTGACATTTAGTTTTTTTATGTAGTTGTTTAGTAGTATGTCAAATCTGATGCCGGAATTGCAGAATCTTAAAGGCTTTATGTACACAGATCTGACCGCTGATGATGAGGTATACATTTACTATTTAACTTGGTTTTTTTCGAGTTTTCAGGGTTTTCATGAGTTAGGATAACTATCTGGAACATTGTTTGTAGCTCAACTATATGCCAGCTAGGCAACCGATAGCGAAATTACCTCTCAGATTAAGGAAGCTCTGACCATTCAGTTGGTCTCCAATTCTTTTCGAGATCTTTTTTTTGTAAATTTTTAGAGTTTTAATTTGGTTATTTTTTTTTCTGTACCAATTCTTTGAGCACCCACTGCCGTTTAGCTTGGAGTTACCCTAGCCAAACTATACTACCACACCACTAAGGAGTCAGACCAATTTCTTGACGATCAAATTTTGTTCTGCTGCAGATACATTATTTTGCGTTTCAATCCGCTTGATAGATTGATTAAATAATTTTTTTTCTTCACTTTGCCGTTAATGTGGAAGAATTATAGCACATACTATATATATACATATGTCCAGTTATTATTTATTGTTTATCTATCTACATATCTACATGTATCATTAGGCACATTGTTTACTACCTATGCACATAGATTGAATGTATATGTATGTGTATAGATTTTTTTAATAAACGTGTTTCTAGATATCTTATGAAAATTATATGCTTTTGAATTGGATTTGCTGAGGTTGCGACAGTGGAGGACTTTGAATATTGTTTTCTCTTTTTGTTTGCCTTAAATATCTTAATTCCAAATTTGGTTAGCAGTTTGGGCCTCCTACTTAATCGTTTTACGTACAAATTTCTTGCTTTTATTTAGCGATTGAATAATTTTTTTTAGATAAAACTTTCGATTTTTTTGCTTTTTTCGCTAATAGGTTGATTAAATTATTGGTTATAATGTCCGTTCATCTTAGCAACGATCATATGCCACCGCAAGGGTGCACGATATGCCAAGAAGTATTTTCTGATCGCGATGATATTCTAACGACTGCGTGTTCTCATCGCTTCCACAGATCATGTTTGCTAAACTGGTTGAAGAGGAATTCCTCGTGTCCACAATGCCGAGCTAAATGCACTTCTAGGGAATTTCAGCAAAATACGGGCACACGTACCCGAGGTCGTAATAGGGATTTAGAACTGCCTCAGAATAGCCAGGAGCAGGGACAGGCCTGTGAAGGGACCGCGAATTTGACTACGGCTCAATCACAAAATATGAGCAATTAGGATGAGGAAAGTCGCGTTAGGAACATTGTTTCTGCTGTAATCTCTGCTAGACAGGCCACGTTATTTGACGATCTTGAGAACCGCGTAGGACAGTTAATCGAGCAAAGACTCGAAAGCACTCTTGCTTACGTATTGACTAGATTAAACTTGAATGCGGGAAATCCAAATACGCAGGCAGTTCCACCAGTAGATAATACTAGCCCAGTAGGAAATAATGCTCATGCAAATCCCCAGCCTAATAACTCGACTCCGTTCTGGCCAAGGGACATCCCACACTTGCCGAACCACTCCAACCACAATTTCTATCGTGCTGTTGACCAGTTGCGTTTTAGCGACATGTCAAGTGTTCCCAATTACAGCAGAATTTCACAACTTATTTCGAGTTGGGGCATCACATTCGATGGGTCAACGCGCATGTCTGTCGACAGTTTTATCTACCGCATTGAGTGTCAGGTGATAGATACACTTGGGGGGAATTTCAACCTTCTATGCGAGCACGTACAGAGCCTATTTACTCATGATGCCAAGAATTGGTATTGGAGATACCGTCGATCTGTGGAACGAGTTACGTGGATCTCACTGTGCCAGGCCCTCAGAACTAATTTTCAACAACATAAAAGCGATTTTGAACTTAAAGAACAGATTAGGGGCAGAAAGCAGGGAATAAGTGAGGGTTTTGACGAGTGTTCTTAAACTTGCCGAACCCTTACAAGTGCCATTAACTGAAGCTGAGTTAATTGAGATTCTACAGCATAATTTGCGCCCGCGCGTACGACAGCAATTGCTGTATGTCCCTATCAACTCGCTTGCAAAATTGCGTCGACTTTGCTTGAAGGGAGAAAGCCTTGCTAGTGAAATCAATAAGGCCGGAAATCCGCTTCCCTCCGCAAACGCTCGGCAGATCCCACGTCGATATGCTAATGAGGTTCAGTACGAGACCGAAGTACCCGAAGACTTAGAGTGTGACATAGATGAAGTAACGAAACGATCCGTTGATAATAGCAAATTAGTCTGCTGGAATTGCAGAGGTGAGGTACATAGGTATCTCGATTGCTTAAAAGACCGAACTATATTCTGTTATGGTTGTGGTAAACCCAAGGTCTATCGACCAAACTGCGGATCCTGTTCGGGAAACGTGAGAGTGAGCGAGGCTTCGAAGTTGAACCCTCGCACCGATCGCAAGAACTAACAATGAAACAGCTGTTCCTACGCCCCGACAATTCCTATGATTTAAAAATCAGTCCCGTTGTTCGTGAAATTGTGCCGTACGAAGTTCGTCTACAAAATTATAATGAAGTTAGAGATCGAATTTTCAATAGAGATAGTAAGATACCACCACCCGTTAGTCGTTCGTCCGCCCGTATGAAAGAGTTTTGGCGAAATATTAAGGTAAAACGCAAGTCACTTAAAAACTTTGTTTCCTCAATAATAAAGAAATCTCCTGACCTTAGACCATATGCAAAAGTTGAGATTCTCGGTTCAGATTACTTAGGACTTCTAGACAGTGGAGCGCAGGTCTCTTGTATAGGATCTTCATTCGCTGAAGAAGTGTGCAAACAAAAAAAATTGCGAGCCCATAAAACAGCTGTGTGTACCGCTGACGGAAAAACACAAGTTGTATTCGGCATTTTAGATCTTGAAATAAAATTTGAAGGTCAAAACGAAACGATCACGTTTTTTGTAATTCCAAGCATGTCACAAAAAGTCATCCTGGGAGTAGATTTTTGGCTAAAATTCCGAATCGCACCCCACATAATATCCGAAGTTACACTCGATTTAAAACATGATGATAACACCCTTTTCCTAAGTGATGAGCAACATCGCCAATAAATAAAAACAGATTCCCGAGTTGTGAAAAGGAAGGCTTAGGAAAAACGTCTCTTATGGAGTACATGATAGAACTCCAGCCCAATGTCCGTCCGATAAAACAAAGATATTTTCCCATATCTCCTGCTATAGAAAAATTAGTTCACGCAGAAATTGACGAAATGTTGAAGTTAGGTGTAATCGAAGAGTCTCCTAATAGTCCATGGTCCAGTCCGGTCGTGCTAGTGAAAAAGCCAAATAAAGTCCGTCTGTGTTTAGACTCTAGGAAAATAAATAGCGTTACCGTTAAGGACGCATATCCCCTTCCACATATTGATGGTATATTAAGTAGAATACCAAAGGCTAAGTACATAAGTTCACTAGATCTGCGTCGAGCCCTTTGGCCAATACCTCTGTCCGAAAACTCTAGAGATTACACTTGTTTTACAGTCCCTAATCGTCCGTTGTACTGTTACTGCGTAATGCCTTTCGGCTTATGCAACGCCCCTCAAGCACTTTGCCGCCTGATGGATCGCGTCATTCCACCCCAATTGAAGAATCAAAGTTTTCGTCTATCTAGACGATCCGGACAAAATTTCGGCTGTGACAAATTACCCAGTACCAACCAGTGTAAAACAACTTAGGCGTTTTCTCGGAATGGCCGGTTGGTACCGCCGTTTTGTGGATAATTTTGCCTCCATCACAACTCCCTTGACTAACTTGTTAAAAAGAGAAAAAGCTTTGTTTGGAACGAAGATGCGCAAAAAGCCTTCGAAACCTTGAAGGAAATGCTATGTTCAGCCCCGGTCTTAGCGAGTCCGAATTACGAAAAACCCTTCATAATTCAATGCGATGCGTCAAAACTTGGTGTTCGTGCGGTTTAAGCTCAGCGAAATGAGGATAGCGTAGAAGTTCCAATAGCTTACTTCTCACAAAAACTCAACAAGGCCCAAAGTAACTACAGCGTTACGGAGCTGGAGTGCCTTGCCGCTATTCTTAGCCTAATAAATTTCGGGCTTTTGTTGAATGCCAAGATTTCACCATTGTGACGGACCATGCCAGTCTACAATGGCTTATGCGTCAGACCGATCTGTCCACCAGACTAGCCCGATGGTCGCTTAAGTTGCAAGGATATCGCTTTAAAATAGAGCATAGAAAAGGTTCCCTAAACATAGTGCCTGATAGTTTATCACGTCAAAATTTTGACGAAGCTGAAGTGTTAGAAGTCCATCCGCTAGTAGATATAGAATCGTCCGAGTTTCAGTCCGATGAGTATATGAAGTTATTAAACCACGTCCGGAGCAATGAGAGTCGCCTACCTGATTTACAAGTCCTAGATAACCGAGTGTATAAAAGAACTGAGCATCCAAATAGATACCCAGAGCGGGAAACATATAACTGGAAGCTATGGATCCGTAGAAATCTTGTACAATAAGTTATTGAAAACGCTCACACCCAGCCCACTAAATGTCATGGTGGGATAGCGAAGACACTAGAGCGGTTGAGAATGAACTTTTACTGGCCTAACATGACAGTCGATGTAAAAGAGTTTGTAAGCCAATGCGATACTTGCCGGCGTAGCAAAGCGCCGAACACTGCGTTGCGTCCGCCCATGACCGCACAATATGCCGTTCAGCGACCATTCCAAAAACTTTATATTGATTTGCTAGGTCCTTACCCTAGGTCTAAGCAAGGGAATACAGGAATTTTAATAGTCCTAGACAATTTTACAAAGTTTCCAATGCTCAAAGCTCTTAGAAATTTTAACACACCGGCTATATGTGATTTTTTAAACGACCAAGTCTTTAGCGTTTTTGGTACTCCAGAGATTGTCTTGAGTGACAATGGAAAACAATTTAAATCCTCACAATTTAATAACTTACTGGCTGAACGCGGAATCAAACACGTTTATACCGCACTATATAGCCCCCAAGCGAATGCGAGCGAGCGAGTCAATCGATCCATAATTGCGGGAATAAGAGCCTAACTAAAGGAGGACCAAACCTTGTGGGACAAGCACTTAGCTAGCATCGCTGAATCCTTGAGAAGCTCCTTTCACCAGTCAATTGGATGCACTCCATACTACGCTCTTTTTGGACAGCAAATGTCTTCGCATGCTGACGAATACAAATTGCTACGAAAACTGGAATCGCTAGACGACAACATTCTAAGTAGAAATGACAAGCTTGAGTTGATACGCAAGTCCGTTACTGAAAATATTAAAAAAGCGTTTGATAATTCGGCCAAACGTGACAACTTGCGAAGTTCTGCAGAAACTTTCAACAAAGGAGATTACGTATATCGGAGGAATTTTGTTTTGAGTGATGCCAGTAAGAAATTTTGTGCGAAGTTCGCGCCTAAATTCATAAGAGCGAAAGTCGTTGCCGTTAAAGGCAATTGTTTATACGAATTGGTAGACGAGTTTATCACGGAAAAGATATACAAAAAGATAAAAGTTAATTCCCACCGCACCAACCCTCTAAGTGGGGGGGTGTGTACCGTAGGTACATGACTAAAAAAACAAAAAGACAGCCCCGCAGCTAAGTATGTTTTTATAATCAATTGAACATTTTTTTTTATCACTTCCGGTGTTTCTTTTCGGACACCCTGTTCCGCTTACTTAACACAGCTCCCGAAGATAAAACGAAATCTCCTTCATGGCATCTTCTGATCATATGGTTGCCGGTGATGTTTAAGTTATCGATAAATCTGATTATTTTCCGGCTTAGGAATAACTTCCGGGATGACTATTCGTTCTTTTCTCTGGGAGTCTTCAAGTCGGTTACATCGTGGTCGTTCAAAGTATTGAAAAAAAAATATAAAAAAATAAAATTATTTCTTTAAGGTTTTTTTTGTGATAAAAAGTTAATAACGACTTAAAGTTGCGAGCATTATAATAGGTAAGAGATCCCCAAAAAAAAAAATTCACATAATATGTTTTGTGAAAGTGGTAGAAAAACGAAACCCGAATTTCCTCTAAGTGATAAATTTAACTCCCTTCCAGAAATAATTTAAAACCTTCAACTAAAGGAAATCACCATTAATCTGGACAGTGGGTTGGAAGTCTTTTGCGGCCCTTAATTAAATTATTCGGGCATATGGTCTAGTCAGCCATCTGTACGTCCATCAAAATCCACAGTCTTGCAATTACAACGAACGCGGCATAAATTTTACTCCCGGTGGCGTATAAAATAATAATAAAATAATGATTCAATGATTTGCAAGCGTTGCTCGTTAGTAAGTCTATTCATGATGAAATGTCAAAGCATACTGAGCATCTTTCTCTTTGACACCATGTCTGAAATCCCACGTGATCTGTCAAATACTAATGCATGAAAATCCTAACCTCAAAAAAATCACCCGTTATATTAAATTTTTTAAGATTCCTAGATGCTTGAAAATATTTGTATGTATATGCGTATATGCATACACCAGTAAATTGTTTCATCTCGAATGGTGAATTGAGTTATGCTGAATTCAGTAATAGGGATCCGCGACCACTAAAAACCTAAATTGAAAGAGTTAAAACAAAAATTATATATATAAAGTTAGTTAACATTAAATAATGTTACATTCACCTTCTCATACTTACCTTATTCCTATGCTTACCTTTTAAAAATAGAACTATTTTGAGTTGCTTTTATATATCTAATATAAAAATCACCACGTTGTTAAAGCATTTCTGAACATAAGTTAGATTTTTATGATTTTCGCACTTACCTTTCATTTTCATACTTACTTACTGCTTAACTTAATGTTAATTACATATATATATATGTGATTGTTAACATACGTACATATGTACATTATTACCATGTGGTGAACCCACAACTCTAACCTAACTCAACAACGTGTTGTAGTTTCACATTTTCCTGTTTTATTTTTACATAGACTTTGTTCTAATTTTCTTTCCTCCCTCTCAATCGTGTAAATTGGTGAATTTTTAAGTTAATATTTGTTGAGAGGCTGTATTATTTCATTGGCTTTACGTTTTTACTCTCGCATTGTTTTTTTGTTTTTGTTCACTTCAGTAGGAGTGATACAGTCGCGGTCAAAAAAATAAGTACGCTGAAAATAGTATAAAAAGAATTATTGTGACAACTTTTTTTTGCCGGATTGCAATTTTAATTATTTCTTTATATTATACAAAGTATAACGACCAATTAAAAATTAACAAACACTGTAAAGGGGTTTCAGCAAGTCATCATTGCCGCAAGTACACAGCAAGGAAGGCCTTCTTCGCTACGTGGGACTGCGTTGCCGACCAAAAATGTAAGTCAAGCTTCATTTTGATTCCTTTTACACTTTCATTTGTTTTGTTTTAGCATAAGTAACTAAAGCAAGCAAATATATGTAGGTATGTATGTACGTAGTATGAGCGTGAGTGCCTGATCAACTTTTCGTTTACTTTGGTCTTGTCCTATATTTCTGGATGATCAGCGCCCATATATAAATATACATACATACTTACGTATATGACCTAGTTTTTTTACGTGCTCTGAATTTTTTTTTTGTTGCTTATAAATTTGCTTATACATTTTTTTTTGCCTATGCCTACATATATACACGTACGAGTGTGCATTGAAAATAAGATTTTGGAGTTTCCCATACGCACATATATATATAAATTTTGAGAGACTAGGGTCAATGACCATATAAAGCACATATTGTTGAGGTAGGTTAGGGAAATCAGCTGTATAACCATACACCCAAAAATAATATTAGCATACATTGGTTTTAGTTTAAGATTTAGAGTTATATTCATAATTAGACTTACTTGCTTTGAATTTTTATATATCGTAGAACCAAATGAGCTGAATTTAGAAAATAAAGTATTGTAGTACCATGGTTTGTTAAAGTAATTATGTAGGTCTGATTTCCTAAGGGTGGTGTGGGATACACGGGGCTTTGCTGAGATCTAAGAAGCCATGGTAGGGTGGGTTAAGAGCAGCCGCAAAAATATACGGGCGCGCTGCATGGGTTAGGGGATTCCGGGCTTTGGTGGTTATTGTGCCCAATCTAGTGGTAGTGTTTATTAGTGTGCAATTTTAGAAGAATTTCGTTAGGTCTCTGAGTCGAAGGATGTTGGCTTGGTTTGCTTTCGTGTATATGAACTCCCCCCAGACTGAAGCTCCGCTACATCCGCCAGTGCACACACCGCGACTGCAAACAAGCGTTGCAAGCCCATCCTATAGGCACGGCTGAAGGGGTACGTAACAAGCTATTGTTATTTTTAAAATGTGAAAAGTTAGTTATTTTTATGTAGAATCGAAGGTTAAGTAGAAGTCGGAAGAAAATTACTTTGAAATTTTAGACAACTATTTATCCTCTGCGATAGCACCTATAAATGAAGCAGCAGAAGTTTATACGAAAATATAAACATTGAAGCTACCTTACATGAAAGCTAATATTAATGTTTTAAACTTCTGGAAAGAGATGCAGTTAAGTGACCCAAAGCTCTATGAGCTAAGCAAAGTATGCTTTGCGATTCCACCCACTCAAGTATGTAAAAATAATTTTTGAATTTTCCAATAAAATGTTATAATTTTTGTTTTTTTCTAAGGTCACAATAGAAAGGGCGTTTTCTTCCCTGAAATTAGCAGCCCGTAGCCATAGCAATAGTAGAAGCAAAAATTTCGCTTTGCTATGCTCCTCACTGCAATCACAGTTTTTTTATTTGCTACGACTCTAAAAAGTACATTGTTCGTTTTTGTGCTCTATTCATCTGCGTTAGTAGTACAACGAAGCCCAGTCGGGAGCCGAGTAATACAAATGCTTTTCGCGTTTTGTACTACCTGCTCTGCTACTGCTCTCTTCAAATGAAGAGCGGTAGCAAAAGCGAAGCAATAGGTTTGTAGCTATTGCTACTATGGAGTAGTATGCAAACACTGTTTTTAGCCATTTGAAACGTGTACTTTATTCTACTAGAATTCAATGGGCTACAAAACTGCATACTCAAGAATTTAATTAAAAAGCTCGAAATTTTAACGAAAATTTGTAGATTTTTTTTTTAATTGCATAAATTTTTAAGGCAGTGTCACTCGATTGGTACATTTGTACACATTTGTACAGATTTGTGACGTGGCGTCACGTGACATAAATTTCCATCGTTATATTTTAGTTAATATTACTTTTAAATGAACTTTTAACGCAAATAAAACATGTATTTTATATAGAATATACTTTATATTTTGACTTTAGTGCAAATTCAGGGTAAGTTTTTTGGAAATCCATGATTTATTATGTTTCAACTACATACGCCAAATTCGAACCAAATCAGACCATAAATACGGTTTTTCGAAATATCTCGACCTTGGTGCCACCTAGGAAGGCCATTTTACGCAAACATGATTCTACTTACATAGCCAGTATATATTTTAAAAAGCAGACAAATCGGCCCGTAAATACGTTAGATATAAGACTTTTATTTTTTTTGTCGTGGTGGACCTTCCGATGGAATGTCTAAATAATTTTTATCCCAAGAGCCACCGTTTCCGAGATATAACGATTCAAAAAGTTGGAAGTCAGTTAGATTATTTAAGTAACTTCTTTAACAGTGAAGAATAGTTTTTCTTTCACGACTTTTTCAAAAAGCTTTGAACATGTGGTGAGTTTAGATATGGGCCTGAAGTTTCTAACATCATTCTTATTACCCGATTTGAAAATCGGAGAAACAGATGCAACCTTCCAACGGTCAATAAAATCACCGAATGTGGAACAGTTGTAACATCGCTGACAAAATTTGATTTGAAGAAATCTGCGAAAATATTTACAGAATCCGATAGACTCTCAGAATATTGTCCATTGAATATCATTCAAGTAGGAATATTCGTACAACCTTTCTTTAACCGAATATACCTCCAAAAGGCTTTGGGGTTTCTTTTTAGTTCATCTTCATACCGAGAAATATACTGATTATATAAGACTTTATCAAGCTCATTAAAATGAGTCGAATACTGAAGATATTTTTCGTTGAAGAAAGACATTGTTGGTAGTTTTGTATAGATTAAGATACTTATTTCTTTGATTCTTCAACTTCTTTAAGTTCTTGGTGTACCAGGGAAGTTTATGAATTCGAGCGGGCCGACGAGGGAGAGAGAAAGATTTTAAAGATGTTGAACAGAAAGAAGTCAAAGCATTCGGATACACTTTTTGTTATAAAGAAAGATTTCCAGTCAATTTCTGAAATTCTGGAGTTTAAGTAATCAAAATCCGCACCTCTGAAGTCGAAAGACCACGAATCATTGGTGGCCACTGGAGAAAAATTAAAAAATTCGAGGGATAAAGAAATAATGACGTGAAGCATATCAGATTTACATATTGGGATGTTACATTCGTTTAATTGAAAAATTAAGTTCTCATCGACAAAAATTAGATCTAAGATATTATTTAACTTATTAAAAAAGGAATTTATTTGGATAAGGTTGAAACTAAACTGGCTGTTGAAAAAGTTAATTTCGTAAGAATTGCTTATGTTGGTTGGCTTTCGAATATTAGTTCTAAGTAAATTAGACCAAACTATTTTGCTGAGGTTAAAATCAGCGTCGCGGACCTAAACATACCAGCCCAAGGGGGCTCTAATAAAAACCCACCATATTAATTTTTCTTTAATATCTATAAGGTACAGACATCGGCCTGCCACAATTTTATTATAAGTATAGACAGAGATAAAAATCCCGTGTCACTGTGTTCATTTCCGCTAATCTCCGAAACCACTTAACCGATTTCAATGAAAATTTGTGTGTATTGGGTGTGTATTGTTGGTTCCAACTTAAAATATAGGATAGTTCTGAATTCGAGAAAAAATTAATTATTTTCATAGAAATTTTTTCTATGCTGCTGTCAGCGTGCTTATCTTAATATATAAAAATCCCCTGTCACTGTGTTCGTTTACGCTAATCTCCGAAACCGCTTAACCGGTTTCAAAAAATTTTGTGGGTGTATATTGTTGGTTCTAACTTACAAGATAGGATAGTTGTGAACCCGAGAAAAAATATATTTCTTTCATCGTAATTTTTCTATGCTCCTCGAAACGTGCTTATCTTATTTTAGCATACAAAAATCCCGTGTCACTGTGTTCGTTTACGCTAATCTCCGAAACCGCTTAACTGATTTCAATGAAATTTTGTGGGTGTGTATTGTTGGTTCCACCTTAAAAGATAAGATAATTTTGAACCCGAGAAAATTATTTTTTTTTCATCGAAATTTTTTCTATGCTTCTTTCATCGTGCTTACTTTACTATAAAGAAATCCCGTGTCCCGCTTAACCGAGTTCAATGAAATTTTGTGGAACCATTTTGAAATATGAGTGTTTTTACTCTCTATAAAAAAATCCCGTGTCACTGTGTTCGTTTACGCTAATCTCCGAAGCCGCTTAACGGATTTCACTGAAATAAAAGATATGATAGTTTTGAACCCGAGAAAAAATATTCTTTTTTCATCGAAATTTTTTCTATGCTCCTCCCAACGTACTTATTAATATATAAAAATCCCGTGTCACTTGTTCGTTTACGCTAATCACCGAAACCGCTTAACCGATTTCAATGACACTTTGTGTGTATTGGGTGTGTATTTTTGGTTTGTGTTTTATACACAGGGTAGTTTTGAAGTCGAGAAAAATATTTTTTTTTTCATCGAAATTTTTTCTATGCTCCTCTCAGCCTGCTTATCACAGCGCACGGCAGTGCGCGCGAATGACGAAAGCAGCCACAGTAGCATGCTGAAATGACTCGCTTATATATACACGAGATTTGGAAGTTTTTATCCAGACGTCCAATCGACATGGTTGAGATATCGTTGGAAAGGTCTTGCAGAGTGTGTCCAGAAAATGTATTCAAGCTTCATAAACGATTAACCGGATTCTTAAAAATTAGACTAAAGTTTTGCGAAACAAAAAACGTTTTTTTGCTTTTGCCGGTTTAAGGGGGCATGTGGGTACATTCAACATATTTGCTGAAAATATACATTTCGGGCATTTTCTCAAAAACTGGTCAGTCGATTTTATTCTAGGTTTCCACAAATCTAGCCCAAATCTTAACTTTCATCTGGTGTATAGCTTATATCTGGGAAAACTCTTGTTGTGGAGATATTGCGATTCAAATTGATAAAATGTCGCTCTAAAAAGAGTCAAATGGATAAAAATTAACATATCCGTCTAATTCGGTTACTTTAAGATAAAAAAATAATATATCCAGTTCCCCGAAAAAAAATTCCCATTCACCGATTGCCACCTAAACCGAAATTCCCTGCAAATCGGGGAATTTCCCGCGAGTTGACAACTTGAAGGATGCAGCTGTGCTAATCACTTCGTACATGTCTTGGAAACCACAATTTGTGTGTATTTTAGAGTTTTTTTCAGTCACATGCCGAAATTGTAACATTTTTCCCCATTAACTATGCTACATTGGTTTATCACCCACACTTAACCTACCTGGGAAGACGCGTACAATATTACCTACTGTTGTACATAAATATGTATGCATGAATGCATTTAGTTCACCCAATTGCCGCTACTACTTACATACGTATATATAAATTATCACTGAACAAAACTACTTGAGAAACAAGTAATTTTTAGCAAAAAAACCGACTTCAATTCTCATATAAAATATATATATATTTCATGATCCAATGATTGGCTCTGAACCAGATTAGTATGGGACCACCTCTGAGACACTACCTCTCCGTTGCAAAAAGAATTATCGAAATCGGTTGACGTGGTCCAAAGTTATGCGGTAGCATACATAAAAAAAAATAAATACAAAAAAATAAAAATATTCCGACGAACTGATAACCTCCTTCTTTTTTGGAAGTCGGTTAAAAAGCATTAGTTTAATAGCACGAGTGCAACACCGCACACGTGATTAAAGTAAAACTTCTTAAAAAAAGAAATCTTAACAAAAATAATCTACGAGACAATCAGACGAATACAGTGGTTTATTGTATCCAAAGTTGGTACCAAGTTGATAAGTTTTTATCATGTCTCATAATTTTTATTTTTTTTATTTTTTCGAATAAAAAGGATATGGTCATTCTTTTTCGCTTTATTCCGTATTCGAAAAATTTTATGGTTCTATGGACACATCGATTTGAATACATAATTTAGATTAAGATAATATTTTTAGCAATTTATTTGANGCATTTTTCCGTAGTTAAGCAGAGTTTTTATGGTTTCACAATTGGTTGAAAATTACGGCCAAAACCGTCGTTTAAACATTTTCGAATTGTGTATACATGTTGCTGCAACATGTTCAATTTGACATGTTTCGCCTGTTGCTTCACTACACATTTGAAATTAAGCTTTGAAATAAAGATAAATATGAAGATGAAGAAATAAATGATAACGATGAAGTCAAAAAAAAAGAAGGCAAAAGTGAAGATAAAGTCGAAAATGGAGACAGTGACCGATACATAAGAATTAGGGTAACTGAAATCGTAAGAACATTTCTTGAAACTTCTTTAGCGGCAGTTGTTATAGGTATAATAATCGATTAAATAATTGATTTTGTTATCGATTTAGTCATTTATATTTTTAACGATATGTACAATAATCGATACTGATGATTGTTATATTTATCGATGAATTAATCGATCTTACAATCGTTGTATTTTTCTATATGTTTATGGATATTGTTATCGGTATTTTTATCGACACAGTTACCAACAGGGTTATCGATATACTAATCGGAACATGGAATGTGATCACCTTACATGACATCACATCACATTTTATCACATGATATGAAGAGACATCACATGATATTACATCACATAATATGATATCACATCACACGATATCACGTGACATCACATTATATGGCATGACATCACATGACTTGACATCACATGATATGACATCGTATGGTATGACATCATATGACATGACATCACAGGATATGACAACACATGACATGACATCCTATCACATCACATAAAATCACGTCACATCTTATCACGTCATCGCACCTCATCTCATCTACGTGAGAAGAAACAGAAAGGATATAAGCAAAGATGTGAAAGATAAAAACAAAGATGAAGACCAAGGTAAAGTTACCGATTTCAAATCCAAAAACACTGTTGGAAAAGCAGTTTTCTGTAGATGAGGAGAGTTTTTATAGTTTCGAAATTGGATGAAAATCGTCGTTTAAAAATTTCCATGTTTGTGTATGGTTGTTTTTGCAACCTATTCAATTTAAGCGGTTTCGCATTTGGTTTTACTTCGTATTTGAAATTAAACTTTGAAATAAAGATAAATATGAAGATGAAGAAGCAAGTGATAACGATGAAGACAAAAAAAGGCAAAAGTGAAGATAAAGTCGAAAATTGAGATAAAGGCGAAAATGGAGACAATGAGAAATACATAAGAATTAGTTTAACAGAGCTGAAATTTTCCGATAGGAATCGAAATAAAATCAGCCATAAAGGTTACTGAAATTTATCGAATCATCGAAGTTTATAGCTATCGAAATTTATCCATGCTTATTAAGTTATCGCACCATATCGATTTATTCAAACCGATCAATGTTTACTGAGTTGACGAAATTTATACACACAGAAACTAAGTTGTCCAAATTTACGGATAGTTATCGAGCTATAAAAACATGTGGGATTAACGAAATTTGCCAAGTTAAAGAAATGTATCAAGTTATCGATATTTATTGAATGATCATTATTTATAGACTTAACGAAATATATCGAGGTGACGTAATGCATGGAGTTCTTTCAACTTACAGAGTTATCGATAATTATTGATCTACTGAAATTGGTTGGTTCCACGAAGCGAAGTTTATGGAATTTTCAATATATATCGATTTATCGAAATTTCAAGATTATATAAGCTTATCGATTTATCACTGCTTATCGAATTTTATCGTGCTAACAGAGTGTAATGAGATATCAAAATTTTTCGATAGTTTTCGAAAAATGTGGGGATGTCAAAAGTAAAAATTTATAAAGGTATCCAAAGTTTTTACATTTTTCAGTTATCGAAATTTATCGAGCCATCGAATTTCACATTTATCGAAATTAGTCGAGTTAACGAAGTTTGTTGAGTTATCGAATTTTAGTGTTCTTGAAATTCATGGAACTATCGATATGTATCAAATCATTGAAATTTATCGATAAACTTGAAAGTATCGGGTCAATTCCAATTCCTGCCGAGGTCCTCCAAAGACCAACAGAAGATTTTCCGGTTAGTTAATTTGTACCGTATAAGTTTTGCTACGTGTTAAGTTAGAAAACATCTCCAAGGCTAGAAAAACTGTCGAATTTCGACAGTAACTGGCACTCTAGTTTAGATTATTGTTTGTATTTTCGTCGATTTTAAATTTGCTACCCCAAAATAATTGATATAAAATAAAACACCTCTTTGAGGTAAAACTTTCGAGTGACGAAAGCTGAACTAGAAACACAAAATTTATGATATCAATTTCGTGACGAAAATTATACGCATTTTTTAACTGCCTTTGAAACGTGCGAAAAATCTTTTATTATTTATTCGGAACGTTGCGGAATTTTGCTAGAAACACAAAATAAAAGAATGAAATTTTGCAAAGATTCGTATGAATAAAAAAGATTTTTCGTACGTTTCGTACCTTGGATAAATGGAAACCTACATACCAAATTTCGTTGAGATATCTAAATTTTTGCTCGAGTTATCGTGTACACGGACGGACGGACAGGCGGACAGACGGACGGACATTTCGTTGAGATATCTAAATTTTTGCTCGAGTTATCGTGTACACGGACGGACGGACAGGCGGACAGACGGACGGACATTTCGTTGAGATATCTCAATTTTTGATCGAGGTATCGTGTACACGGACGGACAGGCGGACAGACGGACGGACATACAGACATGGCTTAATCGACTTCTCTATTCATTCTGAGCATTTATGTATACATTTTGGCTGTTACAAACAACCGTTATGTGAACAAAGTTAATATACCCTTGTGCACAAGTGCGCTCTGGTATAAAAATATTCCGACGAATTGATAACCCTCTCCTTTTTTTGAAGTCGGTTTAAAACTGGTTATAAGGAGTGGCCGCGGGAAAATACCACTGCAAACGTAAAATTATTGCTACTACGTTTAGATGCGGAGGCATAATATAACTTTTCACCATGGAAGATTCTTATAGATTTTCCTATGTACGTTCGTACACTACCCGGGTAAGGCATTGCCCATCATGAACCCTAGTTCATATTAATTCGTTTTCCAATAAAAAATTTTTCGTCGATTTTATAAGTTTAGGACGAATTTAAGTTCGAAGGTCAACAAGAGGTTGAAAAATACACTTCCGAGAAATAAGATTCAAACAGAATATACGTATTTTTATAATCCGAATATGCAGTAAAAACATGTCCCTTCTAAAAGCATAAACTTCCGGGCAGTTTAACACCGTCATTGCTAGTGAACACTGCATATTCATACTGACTTCGGCAAACCGGTGTTTCGAATGATCGTGAACGAAAGCAGTAGCCACCGAAGTTGATCGTTTGCCGAAAACATGTCACCGCAAAACTGCAAACCTCTTATACCGTGTTCTGATCGACAACGAAAGCACTTTGAGAACGAGTTTTGGGATTGTGGGCTGAAGGCTGTTCACACCGGCTGTTAGTGTTTTAGTTGACATATCTTACATCTTTTGATTACAGTTTTGCTACACAAAAACAAAACCAAAATACTTTTCCTTCATTTTCTTTTCATATACAACCTTTTGCTTTCATTCTTATTTTCTTCGGCCAGCCAATTAACAATAAAACGATGATAAAATATGACTTCCACTTCGATAAATAATCGAAAAAAACTAATGAAGACACCGATTGGAATGAGTGAAGCGTGAGTTTTCAAGTAGTTTTCAGCGAAAACTGGTTTCCGTTTGACAGATTTTACATGGACGAAAACACAAGTCTTAGGTCGAAAACCAGTTTTAGCATCGAAAACATGTTTTCGATGTCGGTCAGAACATGGTATTAAAATACACTTGACTAATTGAAATGAAGCATTGACATGTATGTACATATCGTCGCTACCATGTCGGACTATCAAATGTGAAAATGGGCACTTTTCAGGAGAGCAAAGAAACTGTTGTATAAAATGTTGTTGTCATTAGAAACAAGTTTGGGAAGTTTTTTTTTTGCTTATAAGAAGACTCGAAACTTGACGATTTGCCAATTTGCATATCACTAGGGGTATTCTCTGAGTCTTGCAAAGCCCTTGCATAGTGCACAGATTGAACGGCATTCCCAGTAAAACCCGTTTTTTCTATGGGATCAGGGCACCGTGCAAGGGCTTTGCATAACTAAGGATGCAAATGATGCATCGATATTTTTGAAACATCGATAATATCGGTTCAAAATTCTATGTTTGCCATCGATGTTTACAATTTCCTAAAATCGCTAGATTGACGATACATCGATGCCAGTTTCAGTGATGTTTTAACATCGACTTATGCTCCTAATATTTTTTTACTGACCATGAATTTTATTACTTATTCTGTTGAGGAATATTCAGAAATTCCGAGTTTACTCTTATCTTTCGACAGTCATTAAAAAAGGACCGGTGTTTAGGCGCGACTGCTAACACGAGGCACCTACAGTGACGGCGCTATCTTCCCATGTTTTAACGACTTTTATACTTTTGTTGTATATTCTTATTGGTACACCTGTACTTCCTCTCTCATAATGAATCCACAGCAATAGTAAAACCAGCAGACAAAAATGTAAATTACGGCATATGTTACAGTTTTGCACTTATATATTTTTAATAACTTTTTGACAATTTTTACTTTACTTTTGCTTTTTTTAGTTCCTGCATGCAATTTGGCATACCTTATTTGTATCTCTGTAAAAATTCTGGAGGTATATCCTCCCATATATCCTTAGTTTGCTTTCGCTCACGTACTCCATTGGACGGACTTGGATACTTAGTAAGCTTTACTTTTAGTTGTTTTAGCAAATTCTCGATGAGATTCATGTCCGCGGATTGTGGAGGTCATTTCAAATTAGCAAATTTTTGCTTTTGTATCCAGTCTTTGCGAACATGTGCAGTATGTTTTGGGTGATTTTTCAGCAGAAACTCTCATTTTTCGACTACATCTTCCAAATTTTGTTGAAATATAAACAGATACTGTTCCTTACGCATAATGCGTACTAACGGACCAACAAAATTTTTGAAATACAACCCCAAACAATTAAGATCCTACCACTGTGATTCACAGTTTGCAGTACATGATGCGCTTAGGCTTAATTTGGGTCTTTGATCCAATACCATTCCCGGCCATCTGATTGAAAGCAATTAATTTAGTCTTGTCAGACCAAATAACCTTCAATTGCACCTTAAAAATGTGTTTTTTTTTTAATACATTCTGAAAGGCCTAACATATCCCAATAGGCAACGGTCCGGTTTTCGCGCGATGCAGTAAAATGCCGCCACACTCACACATGTATTTTGATCAAATTTGCCTTTTTCTTCTTTTATGATCCTTTGCGCTCAATTTGGCAACTCTTCGCCTCGCTGTCTACTGATTTGCATTAAAGTTTAATACCTTAAGCGCTTCTGAAATCGGACCGTAATATTTTTTGGCAGACCTACTTTGTCCTTAATAACATTTTAGGCTATATTTTTTCTCAGTCTTAACATTTTCACGTGGCGAGCTCCATAATTTTTTCCACTTTTCCTACGGTCTCGCGTTTTCGCAGTAAATCTATTATTTACATTTATGTTTCGTGATTAACCATATTATCTACTGGTAATCACTTCTTGAATAAATTACAATACAGAAAAAAGTCATCTGGCTTCCAACTAAGTAAAAGATAACTGTAAAATGCAAAACTGAGAGTGAGTGCAAAACTGTAACTCTGGCCTTAATTTACATTTTTGCCTGCTGGTTTTATTATTGTTGTTGCATTGACTTCAAATCTTTATGAGAGAGAGTAGGGGTGTACCAACAAGAATATAAAACAAAAGTATGAAAGTCGTTAGAACTTGGAAAGATAGCGGTGGCTGAAGTAAAAAGTGTTATAACATGTTACAGTTTTGCTCGTCGCTGTATATGCATGCTATGTACTGCTGCATGTGCAAAAATTTCCTTCATTAAATTAATGAAATTTATGTACATGCATTTCTCAACTGCCATGTAATAAAACTTTTTTAAGTTATAATTTGATGGCAGTTCAAGTATGCTCGGCCTAGTCCAATGCATCGTCCGGACACTGCTTCCTGAGTCTTCTGCGGGGGCCTGCATGGCTTACAACCATGCGGAGGTGGTAATAGTTGATTACCATTGGCCACAGTGCCTACCCACTACTTTTTGGTCCAATAAATATTTTTTTATATACATACATGTAAACATACTGGTCTCCCCTCTCACTGAGTTATTCAACCGGGTTGAAATTTCAAGGAAATTAGGCCTTGGAATTTTAGGCTCAACGAACTTACGACAGCATGCATTTCTATTCTATTTATAGGAATGGTAAAGGAATAATTACAGGGAAATGAATAAATACAGGGAAATACATCCATATGTAAGTATTTTTCTAATTGAATTACAGAGAGTTTGAATTGAAAAGTATTAAATTTTCCTTTTAATGTGACTACAACCAAGCAACTTTTGAAACATCGGAAACTATCGATATATCGATGTTGTTCTGGCGATGTATTTTAGCATCGATGTTAATTTGTCTGATGCATCGAAACATCGATGTATCGATTACCCAAAATTTGCATCCCTATGCATAACTCAGAGAATACCCCCACTCTGAATGCATGCGCAATGTATCATAATTGAAAAAGCATTTTCGCACATTCGATAGTTTGACATAGTAGCGACGATATGTACCAGGGATGTTGCGAATATTTGCATTCGCAATCGTTATGCGAATGATTCGCATCATTTTACACATTTGCATCGACATTCGCATTCGCATCAATTGATAGGAATATTTTGCGAATACGAATGTGTACATGGGAAGAGCACAGTTAACGACCACTAAGCACACAATCACAGCGTAACGCACATACTACATATGTTAAGGATTGTTTTAATTTATCGTTTAGTATTTTACAGGCAAAGCAACCCAAAGAATGATAGATTACAAGATTGCGCATTCCCGACGGCGATGACATTTGTGGTTTAAAAGTAGCGAAGCTGAATAGCAGGATAAAAGAGAATGTGAGATTAGTCAATTATCTTAATATTCCATTTTTCGATAGGAAACTACGCCACAAGAAAGTTTTGCAATCCCTTTTTTAAAGGCACTGTTCGATCGATTTCAATGAAACATACACCGATTTAAAGGATATAACTTCCTCTAATCCAGAAATTTTAATCTCGAGACATAGGGGGCGTGGCATCTGACATATAGACTAAAATGTGAAAACCACTATATCTCTAAAACTAATTATCCTGGGGAACTGAAACTTAGCACAGTGCATAGATTCTAAATACCCTACTTAGCACAGATGCATAGATTCTAAATACCCTACTTACGTCGAAAAGTGGTAGATTTTGGAAAAGGGGGCGTGGCACCTCTCATACAAACTGAAATTCTCATATCGCTTATCCTGAAACTGCAAATGCTAACGCCCTGAAATATGACACAGCAACATATTTTATAGATACCGCTCTTACGGCTTTTGGAAAAGGGGGCGTGGCACATCCCATAGAAACTGAAATTCTCATATCGCTTTTCCCTGCAACCGCTTATGCTAACGTTCTGAAATTTTACACAACCACATACATATGCTATCAATACCGTACTTACGGCGAAAAGTGGTAGATTTTGGAAAAGGGGCGTGGCACCTTCCATATAAACTAAAATCTCATATCGATTATCTCTGAAACTGCTAATGCTAACGTCCTGAAATTTGGCACAGCAACATATGTTATCGATACCGTACTTACGACGAAGAGTGGTAGATTTTGGAAAAGGGGGCGTGGCACCTCCCATACAAACTGAAATTCTCATATCGCATTTCTCTGGAACCGCTTATGCTAACGTTCTGAAAGTTTATACAGCTGCATATGTTATCATTACCGTACTTAAGGCGAAAAGAGATTTGTATTCGAAAGGGGGATGAGGTACCTCGCATACAAAATGCAATTTCCATATCGCTTATATCTGGAAGCACTTATGATAAGGTAATGGAATTTAATACAGCTACATCTATATATGTACATATAAAATGGCAAGAATAATTCAATTGGAACCATTTTCTGCCAGATTTCTAAATGGCGTTAAATGATTGTTATTTTGTGTAATGATTTTTGAAAGGATCAGTGTGTTTGTCTTCTGTTAGGTGGCGCAGGGGTTGAGAGTAGAGATGGGTATGGGACTAAGTATTAAGTCCCGGTCCCGCCCATCCCTAAATTCAATTTTTAACTTCCGAACCCGCTCATTCCGACCTTTTTCATAATTGTACCGCGGGCCCGGGGACCGCGTAATCTATCTCTAAAAAATTTACGTATTTCATATTAATTAAAAAAAATATATAAAATATGAAAGATCTGGCATCCTCCGATTGTTTTGTTTTGCTTTGCTGTTCGTTTTCGTCTCAATAAAACATAAAAGTGCACATTTCATAAAAATTTTTTAAGGAAGATTTTCTGAATTTGCGGAGGTTGCGGTTTTATCGGTAGTATCGGGAAAGGATTTTGGTCCCATTCCGTCCGTGGACAGACCTTCCCGATACCGCCCATCCCGGTCATCTTCAAATCAGTTCCGTGGATCCTGCGGGTCCCGATATCCCATGGCGATCTCTAATTGAGAGCTATCCTTAAAATTTATGGTCAGATTTGCTTCATCTTTAGAACAACAATATCAACATAAAAAATGGTACAACTCGGTAACCCAATCGTGTGATGCAAAAATAGTGGGCTTTAGGCCCAATCTTGACAAAAACCCATGTAAAACCGCCGTAATAGAAGGAATTATTATAGTTTGTTTTACACCTTCGAGGTACTTAACCTCCACTGATTCTGACGAAAAGAAAGAGGAGTTTATGCAGATGTTGGCAATTTAGTTGTAACCTTCCAAGGAGCTCTCAGACCAATATAATTGAGGTTACTTTCTCGGTATAATTTCGAAAGCTACTAAGAAATTTTGTTTTAAGTTTTCCTATAAATAAATTCGTTATACAGTATATTTTGCTTTGCTGCCTTTATCTTTAAGTGCACATTTAAGATACCTACCCCAAAATGCGCATCTGAGACATTATTTTTAACATTTATAAGGAAAGTGCTTCGATAGATGCATTCAACATACCTGCCCATTGGCGATACATGCCTTAAAAATTGTGCAACTAGTATCAATTATCAAAGAAAGTATTACGTTTACCTGCACTGGCCCTACAATTACCTAATTTTACAAGCTTTTATTTATTTTGCTCATATCGCAGAACAACGAAAATGGCTATCAATTTATGTAGTTATATACAGAATAAGATACCATTCGAAAAAAATTTCGCAGGCATTATTTTCTACGTGATAGGTGCTTCTCCATTATTTGGTTTCATAGGGATTCGGATACCTTCCTCATTGAAGTAGTAAAGAAAATTCGCTTAAGTGCCTTTTTCGGTTAGGTGCACAAGTTTTTCGTGCAAAGAAATTTGTGCAGCTAAACAAAATATACTGTACATAAATTTTGGTGGTGGACTTCAAAATCGTCATTCGCATAAAGAAGCCAATATTGGCGATAAGCAAAAATTTAAAAGTGTATAAAAATATATCGAATTTCGACAATTGGGCGATACTAGAACACATAAATCGAGAAGAATTACATCTCCCTTAAAAGTTTTAAGTGATGCATTTTTTCATACTCACAGGAGGAAATATTTTTTGATAGCATGGTTCTGTTAACATTTCCTAAAAAAAGTCTCTGAAAAGGGGCAAAGGTCGCACATAATTTTGGAAAAGGGTCAAAAAATCAAAATTTTCAAAAGGTCGGGTCAAAAAGTATTGGCGCTCAAAAAGGGTCAAACTGCCCCTTAAGTCGCACAACGGCAACACTGTATAGACGGGCTTGCTTATACAGCTGCGGAAATGTAGTGCGCATATCTTCCAATTCCTCCAATGGGTCGCTTTTCAAAGAAGATACTGAAGCATAATAAGCTTTGCGCTTCCGATACAAGTACTTTTTTTCGATACCTACTTGGATCGCAGTAAAAAGTATCGAGTACAAAAATACTTGGTAAATTGAGAAAAGTATCGAGTATGTACTTGGATTTACTTGTATCGATTTATCCCTAACTTTGACTACTAAATTAAAACACTGTATGGGTTAAGCACTGGTTTAATGTTCTAGTATTTTATAAAGTACTTCAACCTTAGCCTCGCAAACGCTGGGCACCTAAGGAGGTAGTGTTAAGGTGATTGCACCTCGTCATCCTCCAGGCAACTGCGACATATGGGATTCGGCGATATGTTCAGCCTTAATACATGAATACATTGGACAGTGACCCGTTAAAACCCCCGCTAAGAGTAGCTTTGTAAGGGCCGTTTCCTCATCTAACCTTTAGATTACCGGCCTGTTTTTCGTCTCGATATACGAGTTTTCATTTTCTCATCAGCGTATTAATTTCTCGAATCGATAAATTGTTGCTCACCCGATGCAACCTCTAAAAATGTGTACCCAACTTTAAATTTCGGTTCGGTTTTGGTTCATGAGTCAGATATATTAGATATTTCAACCAAGGTCTTGGTTTTTGCTAACAATTGCTCTTGCTCTATATTTGCTTATGTTGCATTGCCAACCTTTGAAATTATATGACGAATGTAGTGAATTTTCACTCTACGGAATAACAAATTTATTTTTACCGGTAAGATAAGAAAACCAAAACACTTTAAAGTGAGTAACAATTTATCTGCCCTAACTGGGCAACTTTACTGCTTACATTAGAAAATGGCCCTAAGTGTGTCAGAAAGATGCAATCGCGCACGTTTTGGTTTCTGCTCGTGGCTCGCTGAGCTGACATGAGGCCTATTTATCCAAGAGTGTACCCCATGTGATCAATGGCACTCCCGGCCGCTCTTGATCCGGCGATAGCGTTTCAAGATTACCTTTCCCAGCCAATTCGTCAGCCACACAGGTCTCCGAAATGTCGCTGTTTCCGGGTCACAGCCTAATACAGAAGTATACCGACGCAACTGAGGGAGAGGGCAGATATTTCCTAACCAAAGCATTAAAAGCATGGAGCGAATAGGCGAAATATAAACACAAATATAATTAAATAAAGCGGGAAAATTTTAATATTTTATCTAAAATAAGACCAAGAGCTTAAAAATAACTTATTAAATTTTCTAATTTTATTGTTATTTTCTTCCCATCTCCCGGTCTATTTACTTTGTGCTTTTTCTTTATTTTAGCCTCAAATTGCTTTCGCTACTAAATTTGCTTTGCAACGCAACACAAACACAATCTAGGCAAGCAAGAGATGGCTGTTATGGCTGCTTTTTCAGAGCCGGTAGCATCAGAAGTGGACCAGCTTTGATTTCTTCTTTAAATGATTGCGCCCGATTGTACATCGCCAACACAAGCTATGCCGATTGCGCGAACACTCTGCAGGCCATGGTGAATGAAACGGCCACGCTGCCCTTATCCACCGATTTTTCAGTCGACCCTTGTTATTCGGGCTATTGTGAATTCGTGCGCTGCGTTAGGCGCGTCAACGCTCAAAATTTGGTAAGTTGATTTTTGTAATCCCCAGGGTTGTCGGTGACTTTGAAAGAAACAAATTTTTGACTTTCCCACGAAATATCGTATTGACATCAGTGCGCTCTAATTTTTTAGATATCCAATTGTTATATAGAAAACTTGGGCACCAGGCAATTAACGGATACCCTGGATCGCATCTATTTCTATACGAATGTCACATCCTGCATTTTGGCCAGAACGCGTTGTTCTCAATATAACCCCGTCTCCGGTGAACTGCAAAACACACTTGTCGTGCCAGGCAAACTAGTATTAAGAAAATCGCCGTTTTTGAATGCGCTGCAAATATTGGATAATGGCGACTTGCGTGTGGTATCCTTTTCAACTCGAACAAATATGGCAACCGAAAAGTTTTGTGCCCATTTTCCCAGCGTAGAGCAAGCTTATTATGGTTCATATGTGTGTTGAGTGGCTCAAAAACAACACCTACTTATAAATAAACACATTTATCTATCGTTGCTTTAATATACATACTCATTTTCTTTTCAAATCCAGTATTGTACAAAAGTCTGTCGATAACTTACTAAGTATCTACTGGATTTTAAAAATATCTTCTACAGCATAAAATTAGTGATATTCATAAATAAAAACAGCCTTTAAAAGAAATTCGCAGCAAAAGGACTTGATTTTGAATGGAGTTTTTTCGTCGATCCGTAAAGAAACCAACATTTTAGATAGGGCCTTTCTATATTAAGGTAACGATACGTAGATAAATATGTGTGTGCGTCATTTCCGACCGAAGTGCTATTTTCTGTCCCCCCTTTTTTAATTTTTAATGGTGGCAAACACGAAAACTCAAAAACAGCATTATACGATCCAAATAATAAGCCACCAGCAAAGCTGTTTTTATTATTGTAGGCCGTTTTGTTTTCTTTTGCGAAGGGTATTTCTTTGATATATTCTACCTACTTCATATGAAAATAGTTGTCCCCGCTCAGGTTATTCGATAATTAACATGAATAAAAAGTGTAAATAAAGAAACAATGAAAAAAGCGTAACTGTTTGTGAATCAACATAATAAATATAATAATGTCCCTCCGAATTTTCCTGAATGTCACTTTTTTAATTTTTCCGTGATATTAAAATTGTTAACATAGTTGTTTTGCTCGCCTAAGTGCATTACAGTTAAGAAGCGCAAGAAGAAATAACTTAATAAAAGTAATTATTTTGTGTTTTTGAGTGGATCTATCATTGCACCATGGTAAGTACGGCTAAATATTTCCCGAATGTCACCCAGTTTTTTATGCAAAAAGCACTTAAAATAAGATAACTACCGATTTCCGTTTATTGCTCAAGGAGTTTCAAAGATTGCCTTGTTTTTATATTTTCGTGAAATAAAACTCTTAGAAAAAAAATCAAAAAATGTGAAATATTTCCAGAATGTCACTTTTAGGTGAAAAAAGAGAACGGAAACTGACACTGAAGAATACACAACGCCGAAACCGGTTTACCTCCAAACCAAATTTGACAAGGGATGACGGAAATTCGTTCCAAAATACATCATACGCCCACAGTTTATTTCTCCAAAAGTGTTCAAATGGCATATATGCATATGTTGCCAAAGAAAGATTAAACAAAAAGCCTACTTCCCAAGAAAAACCATGACATGAACCATGAAAACTGTCATGGAAAAGGTGGAAAAAACTTCAACATTAGCTTATGTGATAATTAAGATTCAAAGTGATATGCAAATGTTTAAAAATCATGCATTTAATGTTAAAAATCAGTACAATGCTTATCGGTTAGTATATTTTATCTACAGTTTCTAAACTTATTTAACCCTTTAACTTACTTCTAAAAAAGTAACATTCTGGCAAATATTTAACAAAAATCAGTATAAAGAATACTTTCCATGTATGTACACTTTTTTGTAAATTACCCGTATACATATATACAAATGTACTAGAAAGCAACTTCTTATACAGAAATTAAGCTAAATTAATATTTTATATGTAATCGTTTTATTTTTAAAATTTGGTATTTTTGGAATAAATACATATATCTGTACGTATATGTAATGTAGAAACAAATTTAATTTTACAGACATGAATTTGAATTTGGTATTTATATTTTTCAATGTGTAAACATTTTGAAAAACTATAAATATACTTTTGGTTGTTTCCTTATATCGCAATAAAAGTTACTCCGTAACGTTGAATACTTAACAACCATTTATTCATAAAACTAAATATTAAAAGTAGATTTAATGAAATACAAGTGTGCTGAGTATGCAGCCAATCCAAAAATATAATATCAAGAGCAGTGTTGCCAGTTTAGACTTTTTGAGGCTAGATCTAGCTTTCTTCTTTGTCGTTTCCCTGTAGGGAATCGAACTAGTGCGCAACTGGTTCGGTTCTAGTTCCTAATTCGACCGATGAGATCTAGTTCGATCTGCATCCATTTTTTATAGCTCCCAACCTGTTATAAATTCGTCATCTTAGATCTACATTTCGAATCAGGCTTGTCGAAACATTTATCTTTTATATTAAATACGATCGGTTGAAGGAAGGACAATACCATCACAAATGTTTAAACGCATTTATTTAAAATTTATAAACCACATTAGTAGTAGTAGTAGTATTAAGCTTAAGTAATAAGTAAAAAACAAAAGTGCGTTCTGCTTAAAAGTAAAAATATTAGTTCACTTTTTCTTACGTGTCTAAATTTAAGCATATTGATTTTTAAGTAAATTCAGTTCTTTTAAAGCTTATATGTATATTAAGTACTTCGAAAGTTTTTGTCTTACTTAACTTAAATAAGATATACAGTCAGTCAATAAAGTTTAGGTACAGCGAAGTTTTTACAATACCGGCAACTATTTTTTAAATATTTTATTCTTCCCTAATTTTTTATAAAAATATGGTTAATTCTACACCAAAAACCCCAAAAATCAAAGTTCCAAACCTTATGCAAAATTAAAGAAAACTCTGCAAACTTCCATCCAAATATTGCAATTTACACTCTTTAGAAAAAAGTTAAGTACGCAGTTTTTTAGCCCATTCAATTTTAGTATAACAAAGTGCAAGTTTGAGGTAGCTAGGACTTACTATTGATATTTAGCAATTTTTTTTGTTGTTGTTTGGTAAGTCCTAGCTTCCTCATACTTGCACTTCATTATACTAAAATTGAATGGGCTAAAAAACTGCAAACTCAACTTTTTTCTAGAGAGCGTAAAGAGAAAGTGAATTATTTTAATGAAATTTTGCAGAATTTTCTTAAATTTTGCACAAGGTTTGGAACTCCGATTTTTGGGGATATTGTTGTAGAATTAACCATATTTTTATAAAAAAAATTACCGAAAACTAAAATATTTAAAACATAGTTGCCCGTATTGTAAAAAATTCGTTGTACCTAACCTTTATTGACTGACTGTAGGTAGCTGTGCTGGATTGCATAAAAAATAATAATTTGTCTTTTCTTAAAAAAAGGTAGCTCTGGTGGCTTGCATTTTTAAATAAATTTAGTGAGAAAGTGGTAATTATTTTGACACTTTTTTTTAAATGCCTCTTTTTCTGCAACTGCATTGCCATTCTCAATTGTCCTCCAGGATCTTAGCCTATGTTTATGGCATCACTAAGTATAATGATTATTAAGCAACTCAGAAACTATACCAGCGTGATTACCGACGTATCCTTTTGAGAGGTAGCCGCACCCTTATAAAAGGAATAAGACCCAAACTTTTCAGATCAAAATTTCAGTAGGTTGCGTCTGTATGGCCTTTTCAGTTTAAAAAATTATCATTATTTTTAAGTGGAGAAATAAAAATCAAAATTAATGATAATCTCTGCGCGAAAAAATAAAAATCATAAAATAATCATTATTTTTGATCCCAAAAATAAAAATCAAATTATAATTATTTCCGTTGGAGCGAAAAAATAAAACTCAATAATAATTCATAAAATAATGATTAAATGCTGATTTAATTATTTTACTCATAATGATTACCTTCCCTGCTTTTAAAATTTAAAATAAAATAGTTTAGTGAAAGTACCACATTTCGCTGCTTTTGGACTGTTACGGAACTATTTACTATCGGTCTGGTTCGTTTTTGTCGAAAAAGAACTAGTACTGAACTAGAAATCTGGTTCACTAGCTCATGTTTTTCCTACAGGGTATTAATACGCTAACGAAATCCCATACAAATATATTCCTCCCTACTGCTCCTATGTTTCTCAACTGATTTGAAAGGTTGTTTCTTTGTACGAAAGATGTTTCAAAGATGACGTGCGCATTTTGTTTCTTCTTCCGCTAGGTGGTGCAGGAGTCGAGTTACTCCGAAAAATTTTATTTATGGTTTGATTTGCTTCAAATTAAAAATACGTATTACTAACATCAATAGAAATGCGCATTTTGTTTGTTTTTCCGCTAGGTGCCGTAGGAGTCGAGTTATTCCGAAAAATTTCATGTATGCTCCGATTTGCTTCAAATTCAAAATACATATTACTAACATCAAGGGAAATATACCTGCGAAAAATGGACCCGACAGGTGGCTCAAGAGCCGAGTTATTCCGATTTCTGTATAAGCCTATGAATGCCCGCTTTTGTTTCACCTTCTACTATCTTTATATTAACACGCTAACAAAATCCCATACTAATCTATTCCTCCCTACTGCTCTTATGGATTATAGAATTATTTAATGGAAAATATATCACTCCCCTAATACTATTAGTGACGTGGACGATCGAAAGGTGCTCATGGACATAAAAAGCGCCACAAACAAATTGAAAGTGTATGACAAAGTGAGGTGGTCGAATTTCGACAACGGGGCGATACTAGTATGAAAAAATAGCAGTTTTCGTTGTTCAGACTTAACTCAAAAACTACTGAATAGATTTCAGTAAAATTATAAGAGACTAGATCGCCCTCACCCGCTTCGCTGAGTGTATGAAATTTCTACGTGCTTGATTGAGTAAAATTTATTTCAAGAAAACTCAATTAAAAAACAGGAGGTTTAAAATTTGTTTAACCATCTTCAAAATATTTTCAAACAAAAACTTTCTTTGTCATACTTTTTCAATTAACGTATCCCTTTAACTGAATTTGAGATTTTAAACAGATGGAAACCTCTTACATGTAATATTGAAATGAAGCCCTTGAAACCCCATTTCGATTGATACCCATATTATAATAATCATTTAAAATATTGAATAGTTTGAATTTAACCTTTTAAAAAGATGGCAACCTATGTGATACATATTGTGACACATATTCAAAACCATTTACACCACGAGCTCAGCAACTTCGCGTACGAGGATTCCGGAACTCCCAACTTAAAATTAACTCTCTTAACCCTCCGTCTGACACATGTTCCATGTACCTTTCAACTGACACATGATGCCTGGCTGGACCCCTACGTATTTATATACATTTTATGAAAATAAAACTCGTTTTTTTTCGCATTTTATCAATCAGATATATATTTTTTATTTTTTACCTTACTGAAAAAAACAAATCTAAAACGTATTTCGGTTTGAAAAAAACTTTTTCTATAGTATTTCAAATAATATCATTGTCATTTGAACAAACGAAATGGAATTTCATTGAGTTTTATTATGAAATATCGAACGAGTTCTCTTATAGGTTGTTAGGCACGCAGCTGAGGCATGTATATGCGATTTTTGAATGCTGTTGACACACTGGATTTGAACACATTGAACAAAAAAAGGAAGTTTTTCGGCGCCGCTTATCTTCTCCTTGCAAACAAAGTCTGCAGTCCCTCTTGCCAGCGAGTGTATCAGTTCCAGCTTTATGAATTGTCAACGTGTTTCCTGGAAGATTGATTGATCTACCAAAATACGATTCAAAAGCCAAACGAGTGCTGAACTGCGAAATGATGTGAATATTGTTCATTCGGTTGTCGATGTTTGCCAGAACCAATGTGGTGGATAGCGTAGTCAAAAATTTGCGTCGCGCGTCATTTCTGGTGAGACCATCTACTTCTTTGCAAATACAATAAGCAGCCAATGCCATAACATCTAGCATGTTGCAAAAGAAAGCGAAAGTCCATCGTCTAGTTGGCCGTTTCGACGTGTAATGAGTTACCATCTGGTCCATGCAATCGACACCAGCTTTATTTGAATTATAAAACAAAATCGCTTTTGGTTTCATTGCTTCGCCTTCACAATTTTTTGTATAATGGACCGTGGAAAGTAAATTCACAGCTTTGTTCTTTTTTAGCACGTAGCTACAAAGCGAGACCAAATTTTCATGAAAACCGAAAAGAGACGAAAGCACAGGGCGAGTAGGATTTTTTTTTAATTTCAGCAGGAAGGCACTTTTTATTAGATCGAATGGTGCCGACGAATGCAAGACCGATGGCGGCGAGTCTCTTAGCTCCTTCCAATGTGGTGAAAAAATTGTCGGCAACAAATGTTCGACCGCTATTACTATATCGGTTTGCAAATTGTAGCAAAACATTCTCACCTTGTTTCACTACGCGCTCTTCGCCTTCGCCTCTTCCCGTGTACAATTTACCTTGCAGTGGATATTTTGTTTTTGAATCGCAAGCCCACCAAACTTTTATGCTATATTTAGCTGGCTTTGATGGTATAAATTGAGTAAATTTTGTTCTACCACGATATGGAAAGAGTTGCTCGTCAACAATAATGTTTTCATGGGGTTCGTAGTTTTTGTAAAGATTTTCATTCAAAAAATTCCATACATCTCGAATTGGTGCCGCTTTATCGGTGCTTTGTCGAAATTCACGCGTACGACCATCATCGAAATGGATAAATCGAGTCAATTCAAGGAATCGTCGATAAGACATTGCTGAGCGAAAAATAGGTAAAGCATCGGAACGCCACAAAACTGATGAATCTTGCATATTATTGTGTGAAACACCAGACGCCAAAAGTATGCCAATAAGTGCATCAAGTTCAGTGCTGGTCAAATCAATCCACACTCGTGGTTTTGATCCCGGATTTTCCTCATTCCATTTTCGTGTGGCATCTCTTGCATATCGATTTGTTTCGGTAATGATAACAATGAAATATTTGGTGAAAAAAAATTTTTGAATACCTCAATGGGGTTAGAGTTTTGTTGCTTAGGTCCAGGTCGGAAACGCAAAATATTGTGTTGCCGTAAACGAACATTAGCATTTGGCTCATTTTTGCTCCATTTCGTGCCGTCTTTACCGTAAAAAAAATCATTTTGTTGTTGAAAGTTATGCATTTCACTCGATTCTTCCTCTACTTCTTCATCACTATCAAATATTTCATTTGGTTCGATTACCATTTCGTCTTCAACGTCCGATGCTTCACCTTCAGGCACGTATTCAGTATCGTTATCGATGTCATCTTCATTTACACCTACATCGGTATTTTCACGTTGTATATCATTTAACAAAGCCGAAGACAAACGCGAATAAAAATCGGTGTTTACATTTCTTCCTCTTAACAGCGTATTATAAACAAATTCCACTTCATCATCCATATTCACACTTAGTAAAAATAAGAAAAAATATTTTGCGCGCTATATGTATTTTTTATAACTGCTAGGTTGTTCTCCGTTCAATGTTCAGTTGTCAACTGAATAGAATACAAAGAAGAGAAGAAGAGAAAAAGTAAAAAATACCGTTTTGAATGAACAAAATTCTTCAATCTCACACGTTGCCTTACAAAATGTATCAGGGTCTGTCCAGACACCATGTGTCGGTGCGAGGTAGATATTTCAAGATATGCTTATAACATCCTATTTAAAAACATTTCGTTCTAGAACTTTTTCATCATTCGATAGCTAATAAAATTTTAGGAAGGTACCTGGAGGCGCAAGTCGATAGCTAAAATATTAATATACTTTATTTACAATTGAAAACTAAAAAGGTCTGGCTGGAACCGTGTGTCGGGCGCAGGCTTAATAGTTGATACTGGGACATTTTTCTTAACCAGTTTGAAGCAGGATAACAAATTTTTATCTAAACCAGTTTGCTTAAAAACATAATCTTTAATGTTATCCTCAGATACGGAAGCCGAGAAAGAACCTAATTGCAACCATTTATGCCGGACCGCAACGTCCAAATCATTACATGCATTTGTACCGAAAACACGCACTTGTTTTTTGTTCCTTTATTCGTAGCTGTCGACCACTGTGCATTATCATTAACCTCGGCAGTAGGCGCAATAGAAGCAGGTGGGAGAGCATCATTGGAGACGTCAGCAGCTGGGGCCGAAAACTTAGCATGTGTGTGTGTAGAGCGCATAGAGCAAGCAGNATTAACCTCAGCAGTAGGCGCAATAGAAGCAGGTGGGAGAGCATCATTGGAGACGTCAGCAGCTGGGGCCGAAAACTTAGCATGTGTGTGTGTAGAGCGCATAGAGCAAGCAGCAGTGTTCACTTTAGGGTCAGTGCAGGCAACAACATTTTTTTGTGCCGACATTTCAGTGTGCGAATTTGTATCAGCAGATGGCCAAGCATTATCAGCAGATAGAGAATTAGCAGCGACAGCCGAAGAAGCAGGTGAGCGAGCATCAACAGAGAGAGCATCAGTGGAAACTGCAGTAGCAGGTGAGAGAGTNTTTTTTGTGCCGACATCTCAGTGTGCGAATTTGTATCAGCAGATGACCAAGCATTATCAGCAGATAGAGAATTAGCAGCGACAGCCGAAGAAGCAGGTGAGCGAGCATCAACAGAGAGAGCATCAGTGGAAACTGCAGTAGCAGTTGGCGCCGAAAAGTCAGCTGCCTGTGTGTATCAGCGGATGACCAAGCGACATTCGAAGAACAAGCAGCACGAGAAGTATGCGACGAGAGAAAAAGAGCGCGATTAGCTGCAATAATTTCTTTTACAGCTGCGTTATCACTGCCAAACTTCTCAACAGCAACACCAATAGAGGAGCGAAGGTCTTTAACCTCTGCCATGAGTAAGGCAATCGTATCATCTTTCTCAAGCAGATTGCGCTGCATGGAAAGAAGATCTGAGTGAATGTTTTCAGTTTTTAACAATAAATTATTGTTATCTTCCCGTAAAGCACTGATCAGATTATTCACGCGGGCATTCTCATTTCGAAGAGCGACAACCACATTGTATAGAGATCCCAATGTAACTTGTTGCTTATTGGTATTTGTATTATCATTTGAATTACCATTTAGCTTTAAAGAGCCAGCGGGCTTTGATTTCACAGAGTTAGAAGAGTTCGAAGAGATAGATTTGGTGATATTAGAAGTTTTTGAATTTTCATCCACGACAACGGGCGGAGGAGGCGAACGGAGGGAATCACGACGAGCTTCAGAAGAGCCTTTACAAATGAAGCTCTTGTCTGAGCTGAACAAAAATTCTGCATCTGCCGGTAGAATACCAACACATTTCGTATGAAAGAGTACATTGCACTTCGCGCACAGCACTGTTGATTGCGTCCTATCAACTTTGTGGCCACATGCGCAAGGCATCAT
>NW_016157197.1:221747-233934 GCF_001687245.7 Rhagoletis zephyria
ATTAGGGCTGTGCGATTATTCGATTACTCGAGCAAGTTGGTTAATCAGTTATTCGGTTAATCAATTACTCGAGTAATCAAGATTTTGATTACTCAAAACGATGATTAATCGAGTTACTTGAAATATGATTACTCAAAAAAATTAATTTTGCTCGTTAAAAGAGTTTGCTTTGGAAAATGCTTATTTTCTTTTTTATATTTATTTATTAATTAATCATAAAGCAAATTACTCAAATATTTTTGTTTTTGGTTAATCAAAATCTTGATTACTCGAGTAACTGAACATTTGAGTAATCATAATTTCCAATTAATCGAATAATTGAGTTACTTACTTTATGATTAATTAAAATTTTGAATAATCAATTAATCGCACAGCCCTAGTTTTAATATAAAATAAATATTAAGGTATAATTTCCTTAGAAAACACAAGAGTCACTGTCTCAATCAATATCGTGTTTTCATCATTGCAAAAAAGCAAATACATAAAAGAGTCACTGTCACAATAGTTAAGCTGATATTATGATTAAAATCGAAGAGCGAAGAAAAACACGTCCGCACAGCACGAAACGTTTGATTAAATTCACAAGGTATACCACCAGCATGATGGAAAATAAGTTTACCAAAAATGGATCCGCTACACTCAGAAAAGAAACACTTTAAAGTCACTTTAAATCCAGTACAAGGAACTTTAAAATTATGAAAACCAGCCGTATTGAAAAATATTTAATCTTAAAGTTAACACTTTAAAATGTAAATTATTAATGTTAGCACTTTGAATATTAAAGTGAAAACTTTACATTTTAATATGCGCATTCTCGAATACAATTTAAACACTTTTGATTTTAAAGTTCACACTTTTAACCCAATTTAAAAATGTTTGTACTTAAATTAAAAGTTAACACATTCAACCTCAAATTAAAAGCTTTAGATTTTATTTTGAGAGTGAACACTTTCAAATGCAATTTAAAAGCTTTCACTATAAACTTTAAAGAAAACACACTATTTTAATTGTTTTTAATTCACATTTTTTTTATTCAAACATATTTAAATTTAAATTTATTTCATATCTATGAAATAACTTATTTATAACTCATTTATAATTCATTAAATAAAATAATTTAATTTAAAATTAAAAAATAAACCATTATATTATTATATCTTTTTTAATCTTGCATATGTCTTTCCATTGTTAATTTGATGTAAATTCATGGGCAGGCTTGTGAAATGTGATATGTTAATCAGTTTAAGGCAATTTTGTTTTATACCAGTCTCGTAAGATTGAAAATGTGCATCAAATTTAATAATTTCAATAGGATAACATAGAACGTAAATAATTTAATTTTCGTAAATAAAAAGTTTGATTATATATACATTCAACCTCAAATTAAAAGCTTTAGATTTTATTTTGAGAGTGAACACTTTCAAATGCAATTTAAAAGCTTTCACTATAAACTTTAAAGAAAACACACTATTTTAATTGTTTTTAATTCACATTTTTTTATTCAAACATATTTAAATTTAAATTTATTTCATATCTATGAAATAACTTATTTATAACTCATTTATAATTCATTAAATAAAATAATTTAATTTAAAATTAAAAAATAAACCATTATATTATTATATCTTTTTTAATCTTGCATATGTCTTTCCATTGTTAATTTGATGTAAATTCATAGGCAGGCTTGTGAAATGTGATATGTTAATCAGTTTAAGGCAATTTTGTTTTATACCAGTCTCGTAAGATTGAAAATGTGCATCAAATTTAATAATTTCAATAGGATAACATAGAACGTAAATAATTTCATTTTCGTAAATAAAAAGTTTGATTTTATAGATACAACAATTTATTTCATTCAGTAATGCTAAAAAATTATTTTGTTTATATTCGATTCCTTTATAATGTATTATAGTCGAAACATAAACAGATTGATAGTTAATATTTTCAAAGTTCAATATTTTAGGAAAATATTCTTCTTTTGTTAAGTCCTTTGTAATAAATGTTTCAGTGTTAAAAGCATGCGGAAACCCATCTTTATACTTATGTAAAAAATTTGAAAAACAAAAAGGACTTTTCATAGCCGCTGTATAAGCAGGATTTACTCGAGATGTTATATTGTTAAAATATATTTTTGCATCTTTATGTTTTGCCTCGAAACGCATTGCCCAGACAAACTTGAGAGGACCACATTTCTCAATTGCGCGTGGGTAGTGCACCAAAAAATGATGCTTAGGTTTCAAATTACCGTAAAGTAGAATATGTAATTGATGATGTGCTTTAATTAAATTTTTTAACTTATCTAGATCGAAATTAGAAAAACTAGAATCAAATAATAAATCTACTATTTCTATTAGCAACACCAACAGTTTCCAATGCTTCACGTCTGGTGAAATTAAATCTCCTATCATGAGTGGAAGAAAATTTGTAAAGCATAAAACCTCACTAGCTGTCATTTTTAAGTTGTACGATTGAAGTCGGTCCATAAGGAGAGGCTGCGAAATATTTCCTATTTCAATATTTCCAAACTGAAAAAATTTTTTTCTGCTGTTAATAATGTCTAATGAAATAATTTTGTCATTTACCAAACCCAAGATTATGTTGCAAATATCATATACGCAAATCCCTTCTAAAACGTCATGCATAATGTCAAAGCAAATGTTATTTGTTACGTGAAAGCTTTTTAACTCATTAAAAATACAAACTGTTTTGACACCGGTGTCTTGAAATTTATTGTTAAATAAGTCATCTTCGTATTGAATCTAAGTTCTTAGCAGTTGTTCGTTTTCTGAAACATCAATTTTAATTTGATCTTTAGTAGTTGTACATGCTCGACAGTAACGCTTGGCATTAAAAGATTGCACAAAACCCAAAATACTATTTACACCAAAATTATCTCCAACTATAAGGCCTAAAACTAAATGTACTTTGAAAGTCTGATCAAATGATTGAATTAATATCCCTTCCTCCAATGATTTAAGCTCTTCAAGTAAATGGAAGAAGGACGTTCTGTTTCCACAACATTTCAAATCTTTTGTAGATATAAAAGCAGCATTAAAAATAAAATCAAGTTTTGAGAGTATATATTGTGGCATAGTAGGGAAATTGTAATAACAACCGCAAATTGAGAATGTGTGACTACCAAGAGCGTTATTTATTTGAAAGGCATTAAAATATAAAACATAGGGTATTACCAGTTGAGAATCAAATTTTAATTTAATTGAATGAAAAATTTGGCCATTACAAAAATTTGAAAAATTAGTATCTGCTAAAAACTTTTCTGTATTTTCTAAAGTCATTTGTAAAACATTAGGTAACTCAAAAAGTGCTTTAAATTGAAATTTTAATGGCATTATTTGAATGCTAAGCTTTTTACTATCGAGTGTAGGGTTTCCCTGAACAACTGTGTCAGCTATTTCATTAAGAATTACAAAAGACTTTGGGCTTTCATATAAATTCATTGCCTTCAAAACTGTAATTATTCGATGTTCAGATTTTATTTCCATAAATGGATCATCACAAAAGTTAAGAATACAGTCAATATCGTTTTGTAGTTCGGGTAATAAGTTACTGTTTGAATTTGAAATAATATTTCTGATTGTAGCAGAAACTGTTCCTAGTAAATCTGATACCATGCTTTGTGTATTTAAAACATCTTTTCTTGGCATGGTACTTTTTGAATATAGTTGCAGACATAAAGCTAAAGACTTATTTTTGAAATCCGTTATGGTTTGTTCTCTATTTATATGAAATTGTGAACTTGTGTCTGGCATTGTTACTATGATAGGTTCATCTGATAAAATGGGTTCATCTAACCTAATTCCGGAGGATGTGGCGGGTAACTCTGTTGGTGTTTGTAAAGTGTAAATTATATTCTTATGTGTTAACAAATGTCGCTTTAGAGAACTAAAGTTAGAAAAAATTTGCTTACATTTATATTGTTCGCATTGAAGTTTATCTCTATTTGACAATAAATGCATGTGTTTTAAATGTCTTATTAGCACATCAACACTTTTAAATAACTGAAAACATCTGAAACATTTATACATTATTACAATCGAAAAATTTACAAAATTTAATTTTTTTCATTCATGTGTGTTAACAATGAAGTAAGATTTGAACTTTTTAAATCAAATTTTGAATCTAATTCATAAAAATACTTTTGGATAAACATCCATGGCATTTCGCAGATCTTAGGATATTTAAGATTAAACACGTGAAAGATTTTAAAGCATATATCCAAACTTTCAATAAAAGAATTTAGTTTGTACAAAGTTTTGTCAAAGTAAATATAAAAGGTTTTAAGATCGTCCTCAGAGTCTCCTACCACAATTATAAACGGCTGTACAGTCAATTTATTATAAAAATATTTACCGATAATTTCTTTTATTCGTATTGAGTAATCGCTAATTGTTGTTAACTGCAATACGAAGCTTTCATTAGCATCTTTAATGGTGGCTTTCTTTTTTGTATTTCCATCTACACTAAATCTTGCTGAAGGCAGCAGAACTGAATTGAGAAGAATTGTAAAAATGTAGTCTTGACAATCTAAAAAAAAATATTATTTAGTGTTATTTTATTAATTTAACAACAACTTACCAATTTTTTTCGTCGTTTTTGCTTGGTTCAGAAGATCTATTGATTGCTGATTCCGTATGTTGGCATAGTAGTAGTTCACTATCTTGGTTTTAAAATTATCCCACTTTGTTTTTAAAAGATTATCTTTTTGTGGATAAATCAAATTAAAATCTAGATTAATCTAAAAAAAATATAAAAATTTGTATATCCTTGAATTTTGTGTTAAAGTTCTTTTTAAATACCAGAAATGGTGCTCTGGAGTCTTTTAAAATTGGCCACTCCTGCAAAAAATCAGAATTCGAAAGCTTTGCCAAATCCTTCTTCCGAAAAGTAAATGTTTTTTGCCATTTGTCAATAACCTCATCCTAATTACTGACATCTTTTTGAAGCGAAGTTTTTAAACATAACGACAGCGTTTCGTCAACTTCAACATTTTCTTCTACTAATGGATCACGTACTTCACTCGAAAGAGATCTTTCCGCAGATGGACTACTCCTTCTAATCTTTGTCTTTAAATTAAAATATTTGGAATAGAGCTTGCCTGATGGGTTTTTTTTTCTTTGACGAGGAATGTAGTAATAATCCTGAAAGAAATCAGTTTACAATATGTTCTTTTAAATATATCGTTTTTAATAATACCTGGGACTCTTTTTTGGGAAATAAACCAATTATTTCTTCCAAAATACTAGCAAAGTGTTCTGGTCTAAGCTTTGTCTTTGTTAACATGACATCTTCTAAAATTATTTTAATGAGGGCATCGCGTTGCTTATTCGTAAAACATGCCCTTTCCTCATAATATTGAATAAGTTGTTTTCCGGCTGAGTTATCGTTTAAAAATGTTGAAAGGGGCTGCAATGCAATTTATCATAAAATTTAATACAAAACCTTTTACTGTATATTCCTACCTGTGATCCAAATGCGTTTCTTATTGAATTATTTGAAGAACAAGGTGAATCTTTGTGATGGTTTTTTTCTAGCCAACCAACAACTTTTGAAGTCTGGCTCAACGTTTCGTCTTCTATTCCAAACTGAAAAAATAAGTTTGCTAAATTATAAACGTAGTAATATTGAAATGGTAATTGTATATATGTACGTGCTTAACGTCGCAAATAAGCTTCAAAATTAATATTATATTTAACTTTGACTTGCGCCAGAAAAACAACTTTTCTCTAAACTCTGCTCGAAGACCAATATTTTTTACTGCTTCCGCAATGTCTTCTTTCGACAAATATTTTAAGCTTCGAAAAGTTATTCCAGCATCTAAGGAACATTAATAATAATGCATAAGTGTTAATATTGCCGAAGAACTTTTACTTACTTTTTAGGCCAAGAAAAAGTGTTTCCAGATCAAACTCCTTTAGCAGATTAAGGAGATCCGTTTCTTCCTCAACACACGTGTACGCTAAATCACCCTGCTCATTAATTTGGATATCGTTGCCAAAAATTCGCAGCAAGTCGTTTTCCGGTATAATTTTACCCTGACTGGTCATTCTTGTATCTTGTTTACACTTCTAAATTCTTAAATGTCAAAGTGAACACTTTTAAATAGAAAGTGCCACTTTGATTTAAAAAGTGAACACTTTAGATTTCAAAGTGAACACTTTTAATTAGAAAGTGCCACTTTGATTTATAAAGTGAACACTTTAAATGTAAACGTTAACACTTTTCTGCAAATTGATCACTTTACATTTTAAATTTAACACTTTCAAAATAAACGTTATAATTTTATTTTTAAACTTTTAAAAATTTTAAATTAAATGGATTCACTTTTAATACAATTTTAAAAGTGAATACATTATAAATAATATATTTTGCTTTAAAATATAAAGTTTGTCATTATAAACTAAAGTTAACATTTTTAAATTTAAGAATTTTACATTAAAAACAAAAATTTTAACTTTTAAATTAAAACNCATCTAAGGAACATTAATAATAATGCATAAGTGTTAATATTGCCGAAGAACTTTTACTTACTTTTTAGGCCAAGAAAAAGTGTTTCCAGATCAAACTCCTTTAGCAGATTAAGGAGATCCGTTTCTTCCTCAACACACGTGTACGCTAAATCACCCTGCTCATTAATTTGGATATCGTTGCCAAAAATTCGCAGCAAGTCGTTTTCCGGTATAATTTTACCCTGACTGGTCATTCTTGTATCTTGTTTACACTTCTAAATTCTTAAATGTCAAAGTGAACACTTTTAAATAGAAAGTGCCACTTTGATTTAAAAAGTGAACACTTTAGATTTCAAAGTGAACACTTTTAATTAGAAAGTGCCACTTTGATTTATAAAGTGAACACTTTAAATGTAAACGTTAACACTTTTCTGCAAATTGATCACTTTACATTTTAAATTTAACACTTTCAAAATAAACGTTATAATTTTATTTTTAAACTTTTAAAAATTTTAAATTAAATGGATTCACTTTTAATACAATTTTAAAAGTGAATACATTATAAATAATATATTTTGCTTTAAAATATAAAGTTTGTCATTATAAACTAAAGTTAACATTTTTAAATTTAAGAATTTTACATTAAAAACAAAAATTTTAACTTTTAAATTAAAACTAAACAATTAAAAAACTTAAAATTAGCACTTTTACAAAATATTTTTTTTTGTGTTCCCCATAAAGAACCTATAGACTGAGACACTTTAAATAAAATTTTAAAGTGTTCACATTTAATTTTAAAGCGCACTTTTTTTCTCAGTGTAGGTGGCGCGGGAGAAGAGTTATTTATAGAAGTCCTATTTATGAACCGATATCGTTCAAATTCTAAATGTAAGCTACCTGCATGATGAAAAAAGCATTTGCGAAAAACGGACCCGCTGGATGGTGCTGGAGTCGGGTTATTTATAAACGCCGTATTTATGAACCGATTTTGTTAATGCAAATTTGAAACGTTTATTACTTCCATGATGATTTTTTTCATTCGAAACATATCTGTGTTCGTATGGAAAAGTAGCTTAGGTCTAAAGGCTGGGTTTAGTAGAAATCTGCGTTCGCAGTATACGATCGCGAATGACTCACTGGCGCTGAGCCGTTGAACAACTTTTGGGATATAAACGTGCAAAAAATAGTTCCGATACTAGCGAGTCAATATTTTTACTAAGTTTCATCAAAAAATTCCTTGTCGTTGCATATATGGTCCTATTTATTACATATAGACTACTAGAAAACACGCTGGTGGCGCTGGAGTAGACTCGTATTTATAAACCGATTTGGTCCAAATTCGCAACGTGAACATGATGAATAATTCGTTTCTTAAAAATGGACCCGATGGAGTTTAGGTACTGAAAACCCCCTTTTTAATAAAATCTGATTGAAATTCACAATGCGTATTCATTTCATGACAAGCAATGGTTTTGCAGAAAAGGGACCCAATGGATGGCACTGCAGCCGAAATATATAGAAACCCACACGTGGCTTGGTCTGCTTTGGCCCTATGTTTATCTTAGACGAATTTACTTTTCAGATGGCTAAAACAAGGATGCGTTTAAGTATGCATATAAAGACCGCAACATTGTGTAAGCGCACCTTTGTATGAGGCCCTCATGCACCCTAAATGCGATCTTGCACCTACCTCCGATTGACGAAATTGCTCGGGGCGGCCGTTATTACAGGAGTAAGACTCAAAGAAACCAGTTCATAAATATTAAGACGAATTGCAAAAGTGGCAAATCGACAAGGAAAGACTCGACCACATCCGTCCAAAAAGGAACACGGTAGGTTCATTAACGATATTCAAGAGATTACACGACTCATTTAGCCATTGTACGGGAAAACTTTTCATTCTGTGGGACTTCGAGGATTCTTGGCCCTCCTATAACTGAAAACGCTCATCTGTGCTCTTGAGTTTTCTTATAAAGACTTTTATTGGCTTTCATGGTGCATCGGACCAATGCTGAAGTTGCAAGGTCATAAAAGAATATTACGCACGCTTGGCAGAGATCTCACAGGTGGAAATAAGACCATCGGTAAAGCTCATGACATCAAAAGGGATGAGTATTCTATATGGTATCACAGCGCTACTATCCTTGGCCTATGTTTGAGTAGGATTCTGCTCTTTAGTCGTTTCAATTTAAGCTAAAAATGTTTACTTTACATACCGCTTTTACTTTTAAACGCTATTTTTGTATTGGCCAACGCAAAAGATCTTATTAGGCGCCGCGAAGCAAGCGGGCATTGGCTAGTAGTTTTTAAAACCAAAAACGATTATAATGCTTTCAGAGTAATAATAAATAATACAAATCACTTATATGATAGTGGTGTACAACAAATTTTCTTTAAAAGTATTCATACTTTTAAAAAATATTTGCATTAACACATTTCCCAATAGGACTGCGCAATTAATAAATTTATTATAATTCATATTAATTGATTAACCCATTTACGCCCAAACAAAAACGGTTGGAATTTTATTATATCTACTTTTATTTATGTGATCATAAAAGCCATTTTAAACAAACTAAGGAATTAAAATTAATGAAAAAAGCTTAAAAGTTAACTTTTGGGAGTGCACTTTTTTTAGTACAACGGGCACTTAGGCGTGTTAATTTTTAAAACATTACTTGACAAGGCATGATATTTTGATTAATTACTCTCTTTCCACTTTATAATATAGGATATTTTAAAGCAAAGTGCAATAATTCAAGAAAACATCCCAGCTTTTCATGTGGACCACTTCTAATGTGAAAAGTCGATTTGCAGTTGTCCATATCCGGTATCCCCAGTTATACCATTTATCTTTTATTTTATCTGAAGTGAAATTAATACCAGTATGTGCACACTTAATAAAGCAAAGTCGTTTAATAATAATAGTAAAAGCTTAAAAGTTAACTTTTGGGAGTGTACTTTTTTTACACAAGGCAGACAAGGTATAACGTTTTGATTAATTTACTCTCTTTCCACTTTATAAAATCGGATATTTTAAAGCATAGTGCAATAATTCAAGAAAACATCCCAGCTTTTCATGTGGACCACTTCTAATGTGAAAAGTCGATTTGTAATTGTCCAAATCCGGTATCACCAGTTATACCTATTTATCTTTTATTCTATCTGAAGTGAAATTAATACCAGTAGGTGCAAACTTATTAAAGCAATTTCGTTTTAATAATAATATTAAACTTTTAAACGTGGGTTGAATTGGTGTCGTTTATATAGTACAGAGAGCGCAAATGGGTTAATCACACAATCCACATTTAAGCGCTCGGCGCTAAAAATAAAATAAAATCTATAATAAGAGAGATCAGCTATTTCCACAAATGAAATTGCAAATTTCACATTCAGCGGGAGTTGTCACAAATGGTGGTTTAATAATGGCAAATGTTCGATATGCTACAACAAAATCGATAACAACAAAAAGTGTTGCCACGTCAAGATAAAAGCTCTAACTCCATAACCTACTTATCACGTGTTTTGACGCATTTACATGATAGTGTGCAACAAATTTAATAGAAGGGAAAAAATCCGCAAAAATCGATTTCCTAATTTTTTTACGCGCAAATATCCAAAAATACGCCAAATGTCAAACCTGGAGTCATTTCGGTATAGTAAATTTGTTTAATGGCTCACTGAGAGAATTGAACACTACACCAATTTATACCAACAGAGGGCTTTCCCAAGAATGGTAGAATACAAGATTGCACCCATGAGAGAGGATTTTTGAGCGTAAAAGCGCAAACAGTCAACGACATAGCGTAGACGTAGGTTGACGCAGATACGATCTAGCTTATGGGATTCCCGTGTTAACGAAAACTCACCACCGCATGGCGGTGACGTTGCCGTTGCTTCTCTCTCTCTCTATCAACAAAAAATTTTATATGCTGCTACGTACGTCAACCTACGTTTACGCTACGTCGTTGACAAACTGAGCTTTAACTTTTACGTGACGTCATTTTGGTGCAATTGCGAGAGAGAAATGCCAAAACGCGTAGAAAAATATGTAAAAAATGCAGAGAAATGTGTTAATATTAATATAACATGGGCCAAATATGCTGGAATCAATAAATATACAAAGATTGATTAATTAGGAACACGTAGAAATAATTTTGGACATGTAGGCCTTTAGGTAAGTAAGATTTTTAGCACACGAAAAAATGGATGTATTAACAATGTTTGCAATTTCATCTAGACTAAAAGGAAGGTGTGCAGCAAAGTGAATTTGGACTCGCCACAAAGCATACATTGGTAAAAAGCCATGCAGACTGCATATTTATATATGTGGGCGGTAGCCCACCACCACAAACTCCACAGCTGTTGACTCCACAACTTTAATTTGACGACTTTTGTACCATATCCGAGAGGATGTGTGAGTGTGGTTTCTTAGGAAACAAGTATTCTATGTAACTAAAACATAATTTAAGCTGAACTTTTAAATGTATTATAATTTGGGCACGGTTTTGTATTAGGTACGTAACAACGCGGTAAGATGCCACATGAATTAGCGACTGGTGACCAGTGAATAAAGGTGCATTGCCTCATACAAGCACTAAAAAGAATCAGGTACTAACAAAAATAAATAGGTAGTGAAGTTTATCTATGCATTTACTATAGAAACTACTTTTGTATGTACGTCATAGTCAGCAAACTAAACCAGCAACTGCCTGCATTCATCATGGAAATATACCTACTAGAATTCACCAAGGAAAGGCCAACATAAGGAATTTACTCGTATTGAGCGGACAAAATTATCCAGCAGCAAAAATTCTGATAACTTAGCAGCATTCGCTCTCAAAGAGACAAAATATCCACAGAAGTACGAGAACGCAAAATTTGCAAAAACTTGCAACCTTCGAAACAGCTGATCACTTCCACAGTTGTTGGTGGTTGTTTTCGCAATTTATTTTCTGCTTGGTACATTTACTCCCGATTTGGAATTTTATACAATTGGATAGTTTTGGATAAGAAAAACCTTTTTAAAATACAAATTAATTATATCGGATTGAATAAATTCAATAACTTCAGCAAAAAAAAAAACATTTCAGCATGCTTCTTTTAATCTATTTTGGTATATTTAAAGCAAAATTATGGTACAAACGAAAAACTACATACGGCTGTGACGAACTCCGGGTTATGCTGGGGTATGCTCATCGGCTGCCGGGTTCTCAACAAAAAGAATAAGAGTTCGTTTTTCGGTTTATAGCAAAGCACTCGTCTGTCTTGGTCGTACGTTAAGAGGACGGGAGTAGAACCTACCCGTTCCTCTCCGATTGGTGGGCGTAGCTCCGTCCCACCAAATAAAATTACGGCTATAGTAAAGGAGCGGGAGTAGAACGTACCCACAACTTTCCAAGAGAGGGAGTAGAATCTGCCCGCCTCTAAATACCTAGCTAAGTTCTATAGGAGTGGGAGTAGAACCTGCCCGTCTCCTGATACCTAACATAGGGAGTAGAACCTACCCACGGTTGAGACAATACAAAGGTTGCGCCGATCTCGGACCGCTATTCCTCTCTTAACGAATTTGACAGAATCGTTGTTTGCATGACGTCACACTGGTGCAACTTGTTTACATTTTCATTGCAACATTTTTTCTTCTTCTTCCATTCTTGCTCACGTTTTGGCATTTCTCTCTCGCAATTGCACCAGTGTGACGTCACACAAAAGTTATTCTC
>NW_016157197.1:236237-252723 GCF_001687245.7 Rhagoletis zephyria
CACAAATTTCCCTCTCATATATCGTTTGCCCTCTGTAATTCTTCTCTGCAATCTTCCTCAAGTTTGTTTGTTTATCTACCCCTTTCCTCCCAAAACTTCTCTTAATTATTTTTCCTTCCTTCGTCTCTGTGCCTTTGTTTCGGTTCTTCGTATTTTCGCTGGGGGGTTGTTTGCTGCTTCCGGGAAGTTCGTCTCCCCTCTCGTAAAAAGCCTTTACTTCGCTTATGTGGGCTGTCCTCGTCTTTCCGTGTCTTTCCACCTCCACTATAACTGGTGAAGGGAAGTTTCTTACCATGTACGGCCCGCTATATTTCGGGGCCAACTTTGCCGCAAAGTTTTCTACTGCCTTCGATTGTGGGTGCTCTCTAAGTAGCACCAGATCGCCTATAGTTGGTCTCCATTGCCTCCTCCGTAGGTTATAGTGCCGTGCTTGTTCCGCTGATGCCCGCTGTTGGTTTTGGCGCACCAGACTGAATACTTCCTTTAGTGTTGCGGCCTTCTCGTTCGGCGTCGTTGAGTTCTGCCCCGTGCCGAACGTGGTCTCATCGTAGACTGCCCTTGGGAGTCTCGGCTCGCGTCCTTGTGTTAGGAATGCCGGGCTGTAGCCGGTGGAATCGCATACGCTAGTATTCAGTGCTAGCATAATTTCTGGTAGCAGGTCGTCTCAGTTCCGTTGTTGCTCGCCTGTTAATTGTGCTATGATCCGTTTTATGTTACGGTTCGTTCTCTCTGTCGGGTTTTCCTGTGGGGTATAAGGAGCAGTGAATTGATGCTTCACACCATATTGCTCAAGAAACCGCTTGAACGCTCGACTGGTGAATTGCGCTCCGTTATCCGTCACCAGAACTTTCGGAACGCCGAATCGCGCGAGTATTCGCTCCCGGAAAGACTTACTCAGGCCCTCTGTCGTCGCTTTCCGGAGTGGTACGATCTCTACCCATTTAGAGAATTTGTCATGGAATACGAGTATCATTGTGTTGCCGTGTTTTGATCGCGGCAGCGGCCCGATAAAGTCGGCGCATAAAATAGCCCAAGGCTCCTCCGCAAGTTGGGTCAACATCTTCCCCACGGCTTGCTGCTGGTTAGGTTTGTTAATCTGGCACGACTGACACCCTTTCACGTATTTCCGCACATCACGGAACATGCCTGGCCAGTAGTATCGTGCGGTAGCTCTTGCGATAGTCTTTCGTATGCCCATGTGGCCAGCACTGGGTGTGTCGTGGACTTCGCGTAGCACCCTCTCCCGCAGATTCTTGGCTACGCACAACTTCCACGGGATGGAGTCTTCGCCATCCGCGTAGGCAGGGAGGTGCCGATATAGTTTTCCGTCTTCCACAGTGTAGTCTGGAAATTTAATGGGGTTAGCCCTTACTTCCCTAATCTTCTCCTCCAGCCATTTGCAGGGTCCTTCCGTCTGGCACTCTTGGGTAATGATTCCCAGTTGCTCCCCTTGGGGCTCTCGTGAGAGAGCGTTCGCAATTACGTTCAGCTATACTTTACGTCGAATGAGTGTTGCTGCAGCTCGAGTGCCCACCTCGCGATTCTACCGGAAGGACTCTCGATCGCGTTTAACCACTTTAGAGATAAGTGGTCCGTTATCACCGTAAACGCGTGCCCCTCCAGGTACGGCCTCATTTTCCGAATCGCCCACACGATGGCTAGGCATTCTTTCTCTGTCAGCGAGTAGTTGCATTCCGCCTTGTTAAGGTGGCGGCTGGCATAGGAGATCACTCGCTCGTCTCCATCGATTTCTTGGGTGAGCACTGCCTCCAAGCCATAGTCGCTGGCGTCTGTCTGCAGTATGAACCTCTTCGTAAAGTCAGGGCACGCCAGTACTGGGGCTTTTCAGGTCTTCGAAAGCAACCTGTTGCTCATGCGACCACTGAAATCGCTTGCCTTTCTTTAGTAGCGCGGTGAGCGGGTGGACAACGCGCGAAAAATCTGGTACGAATCGTCGGTACCAGGACGCTACGCCTAGGAAGCGACGTAACTCACGCGTGTTTGTCGGGGCCTTCATGTCCTTCACAGCTGCGACCTTGTCTGGATCCGTATGGATGCCATCCTTGCTTACTACGTGACCTAAGTACTTAAGCTCGTCCTTAAAAAATTCGCACTTTTCTGGATTGACCTTCAAGTTCGCCTCTCGTAATCGTCGGAACACCTCGCTGAGATGTCGGATGTGCTCCTCGACGGATGTGGTGCTCACGATCATGTCGTCTAGGTAGGCGAATGCGTGTGGCTCTAGTTCGGGGCCGATAACGCGGTCTAACGCACGTTGGAACGTCGTTGGTGTGGAGTGGAGCCCAAACGGCATCACGCACCATTGAAACAGTCCGCTCTAGGATGTGATGGATCCTAGGTAGTGGGTACGCATCGGGCACCGACCGTGCGTTCAGCTGACGGTAGTCCACGCATAGTCTCCACTTCCCGTTCTTCTTCCTTGTCAGCACAATTGGAGCACTATGCGGACTGTGCGAAGGCTCTATACAGCGTTTTTCCATAAGCTCGTCGATCTCTTTGTTTATTATCTCCCGCATGCGTGGGTTCTTCGGGAAATAACGCTGCTTAATAGGGCGGTCGTCTTTCATGGTTATTTTGTGTGTGGCTATGTTGGAGGTACCGGTCATTTGCTCGAAGTCGCTCAGTTCCCGGTCCAAGAATTCTTTAACCTCGGGGCTGTCTATATTCAGCGGGGGTTTGAGGACGTTTGGCGGTTGTGGGGCCTCCTGGGGGTTCGTGCTAATTTGCTCAGCCGCTGTGACGCATGTGGCCTCCCCTGAAGGCGTATCAGTCGCTTTTAACGTCAACGACTGCCCTCCGCAGCGTATGGACGTACGCGCCTGGCAGAGGTAGTCCATCCCGAGGATCATATCGTCTGCAAGTCCGGGTAGAATTAAAAGCTCGCTGTCGTGGGTTTGGTCACCCAGACCGACTGTCGCATCTATAGCCTCGCGTATCATGGTTGGGCTGCCATCGCCCATCAGACCCCTTGTTTCCACCACCTTGAACCTCGATGGTGGAAAGCGTTCGGCGATGGATTCGTTAATGAAGCTCCTTGTGGCTCCAGTGTCTACTGTCGCCTGCACTTGCGTCTCGTCTAGTGTGGCGGTGGCTACGATTCGCCTTTCGTCTTGGCGTAAGAACGCCCTTAATGCGTGCGAGTTATCGTCATTTGGGTCTCCGCTCCTCGCTCTTGGCGGGACCCGTGCTCGTTTCCCTGCATCCTTCTGCAGCAGTCTCTTGTCTGCACACCGCGACGGCCACACTCCCAACAGAAGTCAATTCTGGGGTTACGGCATCCATACGCTACGTGGCCGCCCTCTCCGCATCGCCTACATGCGGTTCTTGGATCTATCGGGCCTGCATCATTCCGCGCTGTACCACGGTCATCCCGTCTATGCTGGCATGACCCCGCACTACTGGGGTCCATCGGTGTCGGCCTGAGGACGTGATACCGCTCCTCTTGTCGCCTCTGTGGAATGGGCGCACGCCTAAAAGTGTCGGGGTGAGTTTCGTGGCGTCGAGGTGGCGTTGGTCGCTGAATGGGTTGCTGCGTATTTCTGTCGGAAATAATATTTTCAAAATCTTCGGCAAGATTTACCAGCTCCTCCAGCGTTGCAAAGTCACGCCGCTTGATGTAGAGTTGGTACTCGCTGCGACTGTTTCGGTACACGCGGTCGAGTTTTTGCTCTTCACTGCCTTCAGCATATCTCATCAGATTCTGCAGCTCGAGTACGTAGTCCTTAAAGGGTTCTTGTACCCGCTGGACTCGCTGGCGGATCTCGTCGTCCAACCTCTCAAAGTACCGCGATGACAGGAAGAACTTTATAAAGTCCCGTCTAAATTGATCCCATGTTGGCCATCGTTTGTTGTTGTTGCGGAACCAGCTTAGTGCTCGATCCCGCAGCAATTCAGGCATTGCTTTCGGCAATACGTCGAGGCTGATTTCATAGCCTTCGGCTAGCTCCTCAACGCGTTCTAGGAACCCTAGGGGGTCTTTAACGCCGTCAAACTTTAGGCCCCACTTTCTCACTCGGTCCATAACCGTGGCGTAAGCCGGTTCGGAATGGGTTGTGAGAGTGGGGTATGCTGGTGGTGACACGTGGCTGCTAGGTTGGGCTGCCATATCCTCGTTTCTGCCGAGTATCGGTACGTCCGTGAAAGGGATTGGTGACGCCCGATCATGCTTTGCGGAAAGTTCCGTCAGACGCCTCGTGTACTTTGGGTCGTCTTTAACCTCTGACAGGAACTGTGATAGCCTTTTCCGCAGCTCTTCGACTGTCCCGGAGTCCCCTAGCCCGAACTCCGCAGTGTATTCGAGGAGTTCCTCCTTACGTAGGTAATATACCCACGATAACTTCACCATCTTCACTGTTCTTAGAAAATATTACTATGTTTTGCCCCTTCCTGGGTCTTTTTACACGCTTGCTCTTCACTTTTTGTTTCACTTGGAGTCTTTTCTCACTTCACTCACTTTCTGGTCTTTCTCTGGAGTCTGCTCTGGCACTTCCACTTTCTGCTCTCTCTCTCTGGAGTCCCTTTTTTTCGCACTTTCACTTTCTGCTCTCTCTTTGGAGTCTTTTCTCACCGTTTTAACACATTTTACTTTCACTTTCAAGTCTATTGTCTAACTTGTCCTAGAATTGTGTAATCTAGTCCCTGCTCGGGCGCCATTTGTGACGAACTCCAGGTTATGCTGGGATATGCTCATCGGCTGCCGGGTTCTCAAAAAAAATAATAAGAAAGAGTTCGTTTTTCGGTTTATAGCAAAGCACTCGTCTGTCTTGGTCGTACGTTAAGAGGACGGGAGTAGAACCTACCCGTTCCTCTCCGATTGGTGGGCGTAGCTCCGTCCCACCAAATATAGTTACGGCTATAGTAAAGGAGCGGGAGTAGAACCTACCCACAACCTTCCAAGAGAGGGAGTACAACCTGCCCGTCTCTAAATACCTAGCTGAGTTCTATAGGAGTGGGAGTAGAACCTGCCCGTCTCCTGATACCTGACATAGGGAGTAGAACCTACCCTATGTGTGCAAAAGCTCCTGACTCTGCAGCAGTCGCCTGACGACTCCAGTCTGCTTTGATTGCTGGCCGGCTATTTATACAAATTGCCGGCCGCAGTCGCGTCGCGTATGTCCCGTTGTCCTTTGCGCTTTGTTCTTATTGCCATCGTGCTTAAAATGTAGGTACAGTTGTATTTATGTATATGATTCTATGAATTATAACGGTAGTTCAAATCGCTTAGTGCTGTACAATATGTGGCTACAATTCAAAGTATGTATTTTCAATTCAAAGTATTAAATTACATATATATTTGATGCACAATTCAAAATTATGTGTATATGTACATGAGTGTTGTGAGGGCTCCAAGCCCTAGGATTGGGGTCCTCACACGGCAACCATAATCAGAACACACTAAAGTAAACAAACTGGAAATTAATAGCAAATTAACGAAAAATAAACTCAGCAAACATTGTACTTACTAAATTTATTCACTTTTTCGTTGCATACTAGCATTAATAATAAAATTTGTAATATATAACTCAGAAAGCCATATTTTCTTTTGTTTATTTACAAACATGTATTTGTGATCAGCTGATTTTCTTACTTGCAAGTTTTCGCTGGTAAAAATTTTTCCAGCAGAAACTTGCAGCTCTCTATCACATTTTGCTCTCTCAATTTCCCCTACTTTGCAAGTTTTTTGGGTATGAGAACGCAAAACCAGTAAAAGTTTTCTAAAACTTTAGATAGTTTAGGGTACGAGTACATTCCTATAGTTCCATGTAGAAGCAAGCATGTAAATAATCTATTGTTTATTTTATTAGAGTATAAGTATAATTACAGGGTATAAGTATAGAGTATAATATAATTGCAATTATATGTACTTAAATGAAATACAGAAAAAGATATTACAATTGTTATGACAGACGAGGTAGTAACTATTGTCCAAATTATTTTCATTATCTTCACTGGTAAAGTGCCTCATGCACACATAGTTCGATTTGGTATTTAATGCATCTCCTCGCCGGCAGAACTGCTTCCACTTTTTTGCCAGGTTTGCGTCCGTAGGAAACAAAAAAGAACTTACTTTCACTGTTACACTTTGCACACTTAATTTTGCTTTGTAATGTCTTAATAATTGTTTAAAACCACTCAGAAATATTTAGGCACAAATATCAAAAATTGTTATTGGGTTTTTCTCGTATGCTCACAATCAACAATTGCCCCAAGATGACGTCACGCACACAGCTGATTCTGTCAAAATCACAAAGAGCAATCTATATTTCTCTCAATCGTGCGGCTTTCCCATGGCACCAGTGTTGCCAGAACCTTTCGGGACGACTGGCTAGATTGGACAGCTGAAAACGGCTAAAATGTTTCAACTAGAATTAAATGTTTATTTTAACATAAATTACAATTAGAAAGACTAGTAATCCATTGAATTTTTTTGGTTAACAAAGATTATACATAGCTAAGCTACACACCAATTTTATTTTTGTTTAACAAAGGAAACTGGCGTTATACGTAGCTAAGCTTTACATCAGAAGTCATGTTTGTATTACTTAAATATAAAAACAGAAATAAATTACAAACTCATGGCGTTTTCTTTTCTTTTAAACAATTTCATCTTCTTATAATTATTGTAACATTTTCAGTAGGTTGCTTTTTGTCCCGCAAAATGGCTATATTAGCAAAAAGTATGGCACTTTTGCTTAGTCGGAGGGCAATATTTTGAGAAATGAACACGTAAAGCTGTGAAAGGGCAGATAAAAACAGGGTAAAATTATTTCGAGAAAAGAAAACGCCATGATACAAACACAGAAGGTAGTTTAATTTATTGACATTCCTTGTTGTTACAGACCACTTCACTTTTAACAAGTTTATGACATTTAACTAAAATCATGCCACCAGATTCACTAGTGGAAATATTTTTGTTTCTTGAAAAAGTAAAAGAAAAAATATGAAGTTAGTGAAGGTGGATGAAAATATTAAAAGTGTTGCGCGTTTCCACACTGCCAGAATTCGGTACACCTGAGCAAAGGTTCGAAAATAAAGTTTTTTGCTATTCCGAGCATAGGGTACGTAATTCGATCTAATGCAGTTTGATGACAAATTACTAACGCAAAATGTTTTTAAACCTCTAAAAGATGTACCGTTACCCGTGGAACAGGAAGGAGGTAGGTTAGGTTAGGTTGAGATGGCTAGGGGGAGTGAATCTTCCTTATACTTAGGCCTACTAAAGGCCCATTGTGATACCATATGCAATCTTTGTTCGCCTATGATGATTCGTTAACGTGACGAATTTCAATAGTGCTCTTATATTGATTTCCGATACCTCTGCAAGGCCTTGTAGAGAGGGCTTTCCGAACGTCTGTAGCCGTCTTCTGCTGAGTGCCGGGCACTCGCATATAAGGTGCTGTACACTCTCTTCCTCTTCTTCGCATATGCAGCTGCGACAGTAATCTGGCGCGCTCACTCCCAATCTCGAGGCATGTGTACCGATTAGACAGTGACCTGTAAGAATTCTTGTAAGAATAGATACCTCGGTGCGTTTTAACCCTAAGAGTACAGATGTGCGTTTTTTATTGTAGGCAGGCCATGCAAGCCTAGCCGTTGTACAGGAAGAGAGGTTTATCCAGCGTTCCTTTGCTGCTTTTACGGTGGTATTCCTGGCATGTAGTTTGAAAGTGGCCATTGGTATACCTACCATGTCCTTCACCGGAAGGATGGGGGTGGTCGTACCATTCCTCACCAGTTCATCAGCTTTGCAGTTGCCCTCAATATCTCGGTGTCCAGGCACCGATATGAGTTGTGTTCTATAATGCTGGGCCATCTCGTTTAGAGATCTGCGGCATTCAGTGAGAGACTTTGTGTTGTCCACGCATGAGTCTAGAGCTTTCAGGGCTGCTTGACTATCAGAGAAGATAAAGACCTGTCTTTCCTCCTTGGGTATTCTTGCTAGATATCGAGTGGCCTCCTGGATAGCCAGCACCTCCGCCTGGTATACACTGTAATGGTCGGGAAGGCGAAAAAATTTTTCCAGTTCCAGCTCCGGGGAGAAGACTCCTCCCCGACCTTTCCGTCGAGTTAGGAGCCATCAGTGAACATATCTATAGCGTTGCGTATATGGTGAGGCCTGGTGTCCCAGTCCTTTCGAATTGGTATGGGTAATAATAGTTTTTGGTAAAGGTGTTTGATGGTATGCAGTAGTCAGTACTTGGAGGTATCGGTATGGGAGCCCTTGTCCCTAGGATTGTCGAATGGCCTGATGGACCATAAGTCCAGAAGCCTGCCTCTCTAAGTCTTAAGGCTGCTATGGTGGCTATTTCCCGAGCTACCATATCAATCGGGGGCAGATGTAGGACCGCGTTAAGAGCTTCGGCCTGGGAGGAACAAAGAGCTCTACTTATGCATAGCTCTGCACTCCTTTGTACCTTTTGAAGTTGCCTGAGCGCTGTTGTCTTATTCGAGGGTAGGCCACTATACTAGGGCTCCTTAAAGCAGAATCGGGCGAACAATGGAAGTGTAGATCCAGTGAACTATCTTTTTACATGTGAAGAGTGCTGTGGTGGCTTTCTTGATGCGTTCCATTGTGTTTTCATTCCAGAGCAGTTTGCTGTCAAGAACTACTCCAAGATACTTCGCAGTGCGTTTAAATTCCAGGCGTGAGCCTTCGAGTTTGGGTGGTATAAGAGCCGGTACTTTGTATCGCCTGGTAAAGAGGACTAGCTCTGTTTTAGCTGGGTTCACCTCAAGACCGATGTTTTTGGTACAAGTAACGAGTGAGCCAAGAGCAGCTTCTATAAGATCACATAGAGTTTGAGGAATATTTCCCTGTACGATAACCGCTACATCATCGGCGTATGCGACAATCCCATATCCATCCGCCTCCATGCGCATGAGCAGTTGGTTCACCGTCACTACCCATAGGAGTGGGGAGAGAACACCCCCCTGCGGAGTGCCCCTACTAACAGACCTACGAGTCGTCTGGGGTTAATCTATTGTCTTATATAAGTCTCCAGGAGTCTTTCTAGAGTCTTAAGTAGAAAGAATGAAAGGGTAATAGGCCTAAAATCGCCAGGTTTAGCATGAGAGGTTCTGCCTGCTTTCGGTATGAACACTACCTTGACTTCTGTCCAGGCTCCGGGAATGTAGCCGAGTTTTAGACAGCTGGTAATATGGTCTTTAGCCATGGCCATATGCTCCATGGTGTGTTGTAGCTGGGCCGGATATATTCCATCCGGTCCTGGCATCTTATAGGGCTTGAAGTTATTTATGGCCCAACAGATTTTCCGGTCGCTTACGATTTCGTTGATGAGCTGTGGTGTAGCCTCTGCTGATTCTGGATCATGTAACGTGTCAACGTTGCTTTCTGGGAAGTGATTATCCAAGAGTACTTTAACGGTTTCTGAACTTGAGCCAGAGAGATCCATCATCTTTTTGGATATAGCTAGGTGCTGTAGGTGATTTTGCGAGTACTTTACGGAGTCTAGAGGCTTCGGATGTAGTCTATATCCCGCTACAAAAATCACTCCAATAGGTGCGTTTCGCTTTCCTGATGGCTTTCTTGTATAAGTTAAGTGTCGATGAAGATGTCTCTAGGTCGTCGCGCTTAGCAGCATTGAAAGCTTTCCTGCATTCTTTGCGAAGTTTATTTAGATTGGAGGACCACCAGGGAGGTTTGTACGCCTCCCTGGTTTTCCTCTTGGGACATGCCTTGAAAAGCGCTGTCTCGCAACTCTGAGCAAAAAAGCTAATAAGGTGATCAAGTCCTCCCTACTTTCTGGTGCATTAAGTGGTTCAGAAGGTAGGTTCCTATATACAAGTTTTCTGTAATACCCTCAATTAGTATTCCTGATATTTCGTATCTCTTTAGAGACAGGATCTGATGACGCAGAGATCTGATTACTGCAAGATTCACTAACGAGGGTGATGTCAAGAACTTCCCTTCGATTGGTTGTGATAAATGTAGGGTCGCTTCCCGTGTTGCAAATAGCCAGATTTGTGCTTAGCAAATAGTTATAGAGTGACTCACCTCATTCGTTTATGTCGGTGCTGCCCGACGTGTCCATCGGGTTTGTATTTTTCACCACCTCCATTAGTGCTGTGAGTGGGAAAGAGCCCTGATCGTCGTGGGCCAGGTAAATAGAGGCCAGCTGTATTTTCTTCGCTCTATTTCTAGGCTGACCGTGGTGATGTCTCCAGTGCTGAATTGTGGTAGGATAAAAGAGTTTATATAAGTTTTGACTAAAATGCAGGTGCAAGGTTTTCCCTTACCCTGAACATTGAATAGCTTGTACTTCGGCGTCCGCAAGCCTCAGATCCTATTACCAGTGATCCATTGCCCTTGGACCAAAGCGATGTCTACTTCACCTGAAGACAGTTGAAGCAGGAGCGCAGCAGATGCTGCTTTACTGTGATAAGTGTTGATTTGAAGTACCTTCATCACGCGAATCTCTTCTCTCTACCATCGTCACCTTGGCTTCGTCGTCGCTGAGAAGCTCACGCTCTGTATACAGCCTCCGTAATGATTCACCTACTTCGGAGCTGGATGAGGCGTACCCGCTCAGCTCTTCGGTTGCTTGGTCGTCGACTTTCATCTCGTGGTCGCTGAGTGGCTCGTCCGTCTCCACACAGGCTGCAAGGTTTACTAGGGCTTCGGTGTCAGTTTTGTAAACTTTTAGCATTGTTTTCCCAAAGCCATAGCTCACCCTGTAGATGCTTTTTGCGAGTGCTTCCAGACTCTCGCCGTTTAGGAGCAGGACTACCTGCATCGTTGCTCAGTTGGCTCCGTGTTAACAACCCTCCAGTTGTGTGTAGGGATGCTGGGATTAAATTCTTGCAGCATTTCCAAAATATCTGCAGGTTCAGACGGCGTAACAACTTTTAGGCGGGCCCCCGGATACACCTCACCTACTCTGCTAATCGCCCCTTTGTACAGCTCTACCGATCTGCTGTCGGCTTCGACCCACCTCCATTGGTTCCTCGGGATCCAGCCTTCTTCGATGCTCTCATCCATAACGCCAATAACCTTTCGTTCCTTAGCTATCTCCGCAAAGGATCGAGTCCAGGCACCTTGTGTCTTGGCCCTTTTCGGTGCCAGTGCCGGGGCTTCCTCCACGGATCTCTGACGCTTTGCAGCATCAGTCTTCCCGTATAAGTTAAGGTCGAAGTCCGGGATAATCTTCTTAGCCCACTCTATGTCTTCTTGTTCCTTCACGAAGTCCTCCTCCGAGACCTGATCCTCTCTAATCGGTGAGGTGGCCTGGCGGCGGAGGATTCGAGACTCGGTACGTCGATCTTGGTGGGTTGCCTTCGCAGGGTCAGTTCGGACGAAGTCCTTGGCCCTATTGCAGGTCACCATGTTCCTGGGTCCCCCCCCAGTGGGCTGGCCAAACGCTGTTCGCTGAGTGACAAGCCCACTACAGGAAGACCCAGGATTTCCGGTGTTTGCCGTGCAGGTCTCCCGTCCAGTGCTACTTCTGTGCGTAGCATTGTCCTTAGGACTTCTCGGACCAGGGAGTGCCTCAGTCCTACTGCTGGTGGGTGCGGATACACCGTATGTCTGCTTCCACATAGAGCAATTTTTTGCTAGGCCCGGTGGTACCGTGGCTTTGCTGGGTGCGGAGTTTGTGACTCCTTTCGGCCTTTGTTTCGGAGCGCCGGACTCTTGTACTGGAGTTGAAGATTGTAGATTTAATGCGATGTGATGATGTGATGATTTGATGTCTATATTTTGTCCCACGAGACGCGGAGAAGGGAACGTCCGCCCAGGCAGAGATCCGCTGTACCTGGGTAAGGCTAGTTGGCTCCGAAGGTCGCCCGGTATCCGGAGCACTCCTTTCGCGACTGGGCTTGATGAAGGGCTCCCAGCCCGGCAGATCCTCGGTACGGGTCGTATGACACCTTGATCCGACCCTGAAAAGAAAAGGGAGGGAAGAACTGGCCAGAAATTTGTTAAGAAAGGGAAGCATAGGTGTAGGGATTTAGGAGGGGTCGCCGCTCGAATTAGCTGCCAAGGCGTTACCAGGTGTCACCACGGGGAGGTCCCTTTTATTGGGGGGTGCTAATCGCAATGCAATTAAACACCTACGAGACGACGCTTTGGGATGTCGCGTGTGTGCAAGTCGATTACCCCCATCAAAGACACCTAGGAAGGAGGTAGCAGTACCAATTTTTGGATTCTCGGAATTTTATGATAAAAATGTGGTGCTGCTAAAACTTATATATATAAATGTAAGCACGAAACTATGTATTTGTGACAAGAATTATCCACATAAGATGAAAACTACTGCAGTTTCATTTTATTAAATGTTTGTTTATAGAAAAATGCATAAGTAAGGCAGTTTGGGTACGGTTCGGTTATTTGTACAATGATTTTGGGTCATCGTGTCGAAACAGGTGACCCAATAAAAAAATGTTTACATATACGTCTAGCAAAGGGATTAAGCTTTCTCATTTTCATTGTTGATGTTTTCGACAGGGTAGGAGTGTGATGTAATGTGGAACGATTTTCCGTCATCCCGGTTTGTCTCCAAACCAAATTTGACAAGGGATTAAGCTTTAATTTAAAATGAAGATTTCTGTTTGAAATATGCACTTTTATTGTAAATTTAAAAATACTGTGCGGCCGAAGGCCACAACTCGCAAATAATAATAACAAGTAAGAAAGTCTAAGTTCGGGTGGAGCCGAACATTATATACCCGGCGCAAGTATTAAATATATGATTTTCACGTTTCCGAAAGCTACCACTACATGGTAAGCCGAAGTGTATCAATTTTGAGTAAATTAGCGTCCTTAAATTTAGAAATATTGAAGTTTCAAGCATTTCTGTAATTTGCCGTTATATGAAAAGCGGCCTCAATTTTAGTCCGATTTCAATCATTTTCAACGTTTTGCTTTTATGTGGCAAACATAATAACCATACCCAGTTTGGTACAAATTGGTAGAACGGTTACCGAGATACATATATGTGATCAAAAGTAGGCGGTGCCACGCCCATTTTCCAAAATTTTATCATAAATAATAATTTTATCATGGTAAAGAATTGTTGCAAACATAAATTTTGAATAAATTAGCTTTAATATTTACTGATTTATCGAAGATTTCGTATTTCTCCTTCATTAAATATTTACAAATGCTTTTACGTATCATTTTCAAAATCGCGAAATTTATTAATAACTCGGTATAGTTTATCTGAGTGTAGTCTGCAGTCGGTTAACGAAATCAAGGACCTTGGTGTTATCTTTGACAGCAAATTTTCATTTAGCAGCCATATTGATTTTATTATATCGAAAGCATATGCTATGCTTGGCTTTGTGCGGCGGAATAGCACTGAATTTTCCGATCCGTACACTTTAAAACTGCTATATACCTCTTTCGTACGTTCTCACCTGGAGTATGCAGCAATAATCTGGCGTCCGTTCCACCAGTTCCATATCAATAGGATTGAACGCGTTCAGAAAGTGTTTCTCAAATTTGCCTTATGATCACTACGCTTTTCTGAGCCCATACCCTCATATAATGCGCGCTTATCGCTGCTCAATCTAAAATCGTTAGATAAAAGAAGGTCAACTTTGTCTCTAACTTTCATTTTTTGCATTATCCAAGGATCTTGTGACTGTCCGCAGCTTTTGGGTAGAATAAATTTTAATGTGCCGAGGAGGTATCTGCGTGCTTCCCTGCCTTTTTATGCTGAATATTTCAGAACGAATTATGCCCGTAATGCACCCATTGGCCGTGCAATTTGCGAATTTAACCAGATCTCAACTTCTATCGACCTTGATTTTTCTCTACCTAAGTCAATTTTTATCAATATTCTTAATTTGATGCCCTAGTTTAAGCTTGATTGTTAAATAGTCTGTAAGAAATTATGCTTTCATAGACTGATTGTTAAATAAATAAATAAAACACGAACATTTAATAAAGTATACGTAGTTTAAAACCAAGGCCGTAGCATTATTTAAAAATTTTCAGTTAAAATACAGTTCATTCCCTAACAAATACCATATAAACCTAAGTATAAGATTTTATAGAACACTTAAAAATATCACCAAAATTTTAAATTTTTTTCTCAGAAGTGTTTTTTGAGTATACAGTTTTATAGCTCATTCAAGTTTAGTGTAATAATATGCAAGTTCCAAGTAGCTAAAAGTTACCGTTGATTTTTTATAATTTTTTTGCCGAAGGTGTGTGACGCTGACACTGAATTTCAAAATATGTAAATATTTTAAGGAATTTTAAAAGAGCACTAAAAAGGGGAAAATTATAGGTAAAATGGTAAATGGGGTACGAAAAATTTAGGTACTTAGGCGGGTTGGGTAAATAAGCGGGGAGGTACTTAAGAGAGGGATTTTCTTCAGATTACATTCAAAAATTCACATTGCCCAAAAATGTTGGTTACTTAAGCGGGTTAGGTACTTAAGCGGGGGGGTACTTAAGCGGGTTTCACTGTAGTTTTTTCACAGTCCCAAAAATACCGGTACATGGTAAGCAGGGGTGGATTTATCCCTATTTCAAACTTATGTGGGCGGTATCACGCCCCTTTTCAAAAATTCCATAATAATATTATTTCTTTTCAAGAGATTGTGGTTAGTATCAATTTTGTGTAAATTAGCGTCGTTAAATTTCGAAATATCGAAGGCATGATAAAAACATTACAAGGTAAATTCATTCTCTCAATTCGTCGGCCATGATTTTTTTCTGACGTTTGCCAACATTTTAAAATCATATAAAATTGAAAATAAAAAAATTAAATTGTTCACAATTGTTGTTGTTTGAGTTGAAAATGAGAATGTGTGTGTGAGTTTGAGTTTTGATTTTAATATTATATTGTTGGCAAACGTCAGACTGCCTCTCAATGGTTTTACCTTGTTATGTTTTTATCATGATCGAAGTTTCAAGCATATCTGAAATTCACCGTTATATAAAAAGTGGGCGTAATTTTAGTCCGATTTCAATAATTTTCAGCGTTTTGCTTTTATGTGGCAAGCACAATAATCATACGGAGTTTGGTATATATGGTCGAACCGTTACCGATGTACATATATGTGATCATAAGTGGGCGGTGCCCCGCCTATTTTCCAAAATTTTATTATAAACGTATTTTGGGCTAACGAATTATTGCAAACATCAATTTTGAATAAATTAGCTTCGGCATTTACTGATTTATCGAAAATTTCGCGTGGTTTTTGTTCGATTTTAAAAATTTTCTGCCATTTGGTATTCTGTACTAGGACCAACAACCCTGCCAAGTTTGGGAGAAATTGGTGAAACGGTTCTTAAGATATACACGCTACGCCTATTTTCCGAACGCCTATAATATTCTTATTTCTCGCCTAAAGATGATTGTAAATATCAATTTTGGGTGCATAAGCTTCAGTAGTTACTAAAATATCGATTTTTTCGTATTTCTGAAAACTACCGTTACAATATGGGTTTGAGATCAAATTAATATGTTGGTGTTTTTAATAGAGCTGCTACTTATTAAACACATTTATAACTATGAATGGTAAGTAATGTATTAAGGGCATTCGATATTGCTATCAATCGAAAGCTGGTTAAGAGTTGTTAACTAGATGATAACTCTCGAAAATTCGCATACCTTTATACAAAGGCCATTTAACTAGCTGTCGTTTGATACTAATATCGAATGTCCTTAATACGTTGCTTACCGTTCATAGCTATATATTTTTTAATAGGTGGCAACTCTTAAAAGCACTTAAATTTTTTTCTTTTTATTACACGGTCAAAAATTTGGGTTTAATTTTTAAACCGCGCTGGGACTACTGCCTTTTTTAAACTTTTATAGTCTACTTTTTAAACCAGTCAATAGTTTTACTCAGTTTTTAATATATTCTGGTTTAAATTTTAGCCCAAAAAGTTCGTGGTTTAAAAATCAAACCAAAATGTTTTAATTCTAGTTTCTAGGTATCAAATATAGAAACTTTGGTTTAAAATCTAAACCGAAATAGAATATGTTTGCACAGCGAATTGTGGTGTTGATTCAAACTCAACATATGAAAGCACATTTACATGCGTGGCTGTAGCTGACTGTGTAAAGATGCTTGATACAATTGGTTGCTACCAAGGCTGTCCGGGTTCAATCCCCACCAGACGGAGCATGAAATTTAAGATTGTTTTTTTTTTTTTATTCTTAGTTATGAAAATGTTTGGGTTTAACATTTAAACCGAATTGTTTAAATTCTAAACCCAACATATGTGCTCTCTTTTTTATAAACTTGGAAGGTTTGTATTTGAAACTGAATTTAGTTTGGTCATATATGTAGTCCAAAAAGTTTAAAATTAAAACCGAAATTTTTAACCGTGTATAAAATGCATAACCGGTACGGTCTCTGATTTTAATAAAATACAGCGAATAGCAAATAGCAAAATCGGCAAATTTTTTTTGCATAACGGCATACAAATCGGCAGCCGGCTAAACTAAATTTTCTCCGGCTGTTTGCTATCGAAACAGGCTAAATC
>NW_016157197.1:256101-285109 GCF_001687245.7 Rhagoletis zephyria
TAGCCGGAAAACTGGTAAAATGGCAACACTGCACGGCACCACAATTACGTAGTTCGCTCTCTCATTCGTAATTCGCACTCCAATTACCCTTCGAAATATAAGAGTGAAATAAAATTTTTAATAGGAAACACAAAATCACTTCTATTTTATTTAGATATTTTGGTCCACAGCTTTTCCAATTAGGCAACTTTTGGTTGCTTTTGGTCACATATATGCCTGCCACATTTACTTAACTCTTTCTTCTAATATTTCTCATAATAAACTAATATATATTGCTTATTTTACAATGTAAATGTTCGCAATTTTGTTTATCATTTGTATGCAATTTTGCCATTTCTTCCTTGTCTGCTATTCGTACTGCTTCGTTCATGACGTCACAGCAAGGCTGAGGGCGCAATCTTATTTTCTATCATTCTTGGTAATTCGCCATACAAAATTTTGAGAGCGAATTACCTCGTTTGTTGGTAATTCAGATCCAATTACCATGCGAATTACGAACAAATCGGTGCTGTCTCTAATTTTTATCGGAAATTTATCGAAACTAGCTTACAAATCAAAACTTGCAATTTTTTAGTACGAAAAGTTTAGTTTATCAAGGTGTATATCTCTAATTTAATGCGGGAACTTATAAATTTTTAGGAAGAACTTGCATTTTGCATCAAAATTGCAGCGAAGAAATACAAAAACAAAACACAGAGACAAAGAACTGTCAAATCGAATTAAGAATGTGCCCGTGGGAATGGGGCAATTCAGGATGCCGTGGGAAAATGGTATTAGTCATTGCACAAACTCTCGCTTTGCGTGCCGTGCATAAAATAGTGTTAGTGCATATGTGTGAATATTCTTCAATGACTAGTATTCACTAACACTATTTCTTGTGTTATTCAACCAATTACTTTAAAGCAAAAATAATTGCAGTTCCCTCATTAGAACATTTCTATTGAGGCTAAAATTGCGTTTATAACTTACAACTTGTAATACCAATCGTTCATTTTGTTATTACGGGTTTGAAACATTACGTAATTGCCTCATGCAACCGTGTGAATATTAGTTGCGTTCGTGTACCTGTTAATTGTTCAAAGTTAACTAAAACTTTCAGGTTTTTGCGTTCGCGTACGCAAAAACCTTGCAAAGCAGGGGAAATTGAGAGAGTAAAGTGATATTTAATTTTGAGGGGAAGCTGCTGGTTTCTGTTGGAAAAATTTTTGCCAACAGGAGAACAGCTGATCAAAAACAGCTGGATGGAATTTACGCAAATCACAAAATTGAATTTGATGGTTTGGAAATTAATAACGACAAAATGCGATTAATTAAACTTGTAAGAAGTAAGTAGTTATTTGTTTATTCAATAAACTGTGTCAGCATAACACTTTGTTATAAGTTTTCCTATGTTATAAATTTTACACTTTTGAATGTAAACAAAAATTATATGAGCTGTTCGTCTCACTTGCAAGTTTCTGCAAATTTTGTGTTCGCGTACTATTTTCGATATTCTTCTCTTGTGAGAGAACAGGTGACATTTCGCCGGAATTATTTTTTACTGGAGATTTTAAACGAACACACCTATTAAAGAAATTGAACCGTATCAGTGTTGCCAGCTGACATATTTTGTAGCTAGATTAAGCTATTATTTTCGACGTTTAGCTATAGAGATTTGCGTTTACCTATTAGCTACTTTTTTAGCTTTTTTTTTAAATCGAGTTAGCTATTTTAGCCAATTTTTTTTATACTTTCCCCATTTTTACAATAAATAAATAAATAAATAAATAAATAATAAAATATGATTACTTCAAACAATTTTTCAACAATTTTATTGAGCTTGAGGCCGTTTTTATTGAAAATTTTTGACGGAATTGACATTTTGGTAGAAGTTATAGCTGCTATTTCGGAGATCATGACATCTCATCAGACTGTTTCAAGTGGGACTCGATCCAACGACCCCAGCCGCCTAAGTCTACCCACTGAGCTTTTAAACTTTTTTCCATTTTCATTAAAACGGCTCAATTAAATTTTTGAATATAATTGTTATAAGGATATAAATATAAACAAGTAAAAAGTCTAAGTTCGGGCGGAACCGAACATTAAATACCCGGCGCAAGTATGAAATATATGTTTTTTCACCTTTCCGAAACCTACCGCTAGATGGTAAGCCGGGGTGTATCAACTTTGAGTAAATTAGCGTCCTTCAATTTCGAAATATTGCAGTTTTAAGCATTTCTAAAATTTCCCGTTATATGAAAAGCGACCGTAATATTAGTCCGATTTCAATAATTTTCAACGTTTTGCTTTTATGTGGCAAGCGCAATAACCATACCGAGTTTGGTACAAATTGGTAGAACGGTTACCGATATACACATATGTGATCATAAGTGGGCGGTGCCACGCCCATTTTCCAAAATTTTACTATAAGCGTATTTCTTGGTAAGGAATTGTTGAAAGCATCAATTTTGAATAAATTAGTTTTAATATTTACTGATTTATCGAAGATTTTGTATTTCTCTAAATTACCGTTATATGGGATTTGGGCGTGGTTATTGTCCGCTTTTTTTAATTTTCGGCCATTTAGTATGTTGTACCAAGGCCAAAAACTGTGCCAAGTTTGGAAAAAATTGGTGCAGCGGTTACCAAGATATACACATGTAACCATAAGCGGACGTGGCTACGCCCATGTTCCANGGGCGTGGCTACGCCCATTTTCCAAAAATTTATAATATTCTTATTTTTCGTCTGATTATTGTAAATATCAATTTTGAGTGAATTATCTTCAGTAGTTACTAAAATATCGCAGTTTTCGCATTTCTGGAAATTACTGTTATATGGGAAGTGGGCGTGGTTACGGTCCGACTTCGCCCATTTTCAATACCAACCTACCTTGGATTTATGGAAATCTACATACCAAATTTCGTTGAGATGTCTCAATTTTTGCTCGAGTCATCGTGTACACGGACGGACAGACAGACATGGCTTAATCCACTTCTCTTTTCATTCTGAGCATTTATGTATACATTTGTCTATATCTATCTCGATTCGTTTTGGCTGTTACAAGCAACCGTTATGTGAACAAAATTAATATACCCTTGTGCACAAGTGCGCTCGGGTATAAAAAAAAAAATATTTCAAAAAAATTCGGTGCAATGTAGAATAACAGTATGGGTACTAAATGAATTTTTTTTTTTGGTTTACGAAGACGATGAGTATTGAAAAAGCCCTTTTAAATAATTCTATTTCTTTAAGCTTATAAAGTTAGGAGGCCGAAATTCGAGGATGTGGTCGAGAGTATATTACTCCTTAACACCTACATTTTTAATACTTACTTATCCTTAAGCACCACCAATTTAATCTGCTTTCGTTCTATAGATTTTTCTTTTTAATTTGATGCACATACGTTTTTATACATTGCAATGAGTTTTAAAGTAATTTTTTGAAATAATCATAATTGGCGAAATTCAAAGTCCGTTAAAAAATCCTGACGTCAAGAGAAAAACTAAAAACGCAGTCTTCCTTCACAAGGTTTCCTTCACAAAGTTTTCCCTTGAATATTGTTATATCTTCACTGGTTCGTAGAAATGGAAAGGAAACTGTGAAACAAAACCAAGGATATTTTTATATCTTAGGAATAGATTTGCAGATTTGAGCTAAAATTTTAATAATATTTACTAGTCGCAATTATAAGGTATTTTACTACTCCAATTCAATGTATGTAAATATTTAAGTTCATATTTGTTTGCGTTATAATAATCTAGTTATTTAATTTATTTACCTGTTTTTTAAGAAAAATATTTATAGCTATTTTTTTTGGCTATAAAACAAACTTTTTAGCTATTTTTCGAAGGATTTCACTATAAGCATCAAAACTTGCTGGCAATAATGATAGTGACATTTTTGACTTTTTCACGTCTTCGTTTGGTGTTCTCTTTTCTCGATTCATTTTCGCCACCCACCCATCGAATCCGTTTTTATTTTTATGTATCACAATTATCGATATTTATTGAATTTTTTTTATAAAAAATTATCATGAAGTGCTTTAAATATGCAGAAAAATTCATTTTGGGGGAATTTCATTGAAAATAGGGGAATATTTTCAAGACTTTCGGGGAATTATCCCTAAGAGAGTTGGCATCCTTACTGTTGGCTAGCATTTCAGTTCTTCGCACTCACGATTGCCTCTCTTCTTATTGCGGCAAATACGTCTCGCTTTCCTCTTTAGTGCCGTATAGCGGTCCCACAAAGCTCGCGTTGCGATCGCAGCAGGGCCTTGTAGGCGGCATCCTTTTTCTCTGCAGCTTTGTGACTAGTTCTTCCTTCGGGTTCGCTAAAATCCGACTATTTCTTCGGCGGCAGTTCTTAATAAGCGGAAAATATCGTTCCACTGCTCGCATATGTTTTTTTTTGTTGAGGAGTGCTATCTGAAATAGAGGTGGAGAAAACATCGATGCACTATCGATGTATCGATGTTTTTGCATTTTTGTTAAACATCGATAGTTGATTGCGACTATCGATGTTTCCTTTGTGCACCTCTGCAAATGTAAAGAACGACGAGTTAAAAGAGAACACGCAAAAGCTATGAACTATAAAATTATATTAGTTTCAACTTTACAACATTTTTTTAATTTTTAGGAAATTTCATTCGTGGTGGTGACGGCGGACGTGGAGTAGTGGTAATCTTTCAGCGATGGAGAAACACCTTAAAAGTAAGTATTTATCATATAAGTAAACGCGCATGTGATTTTTCAACATGCACATTTCAAACGCGTGCGTATGTACATATGTTTATGTTGGACATACATTGTGTTATGGCTTTAATTGTATGATTTATATTTAATAGGAACATCAAAGGAAAACTGCGAGGCTGAGTCCCCAAAACGTAAGCGGGAAGGCTCTATTGTTTGGCAGCATTTCGAGAAAACCAACGACAGGACAAAGGAGATATGCACTTACTGCGGAAAAATGTTAAAAACGGCAGGCAACACGACGAACCTCACGGACCATTTAAAACGCATACATCCCAATCGCCTCACTGCAGAGAAACTTCTTGTATCAACAAAGTTGGATGCATTTTTATTTCGTGATGTGCAGTGATAGTATGATGCCTTATAATGGAAAACATTTGATCTCTTTTTTAAATACCTATGTATGTACATATGTATGTTCGTAGTCGACAATCTTATGTTTCTAAACTAAAATCAAAATATTTTTGAAGACTTATTGGGTTTATTTGATCTCTTTTTTTAATATGTTCGTAGTCGACAAACTTATTTTTATAAACAAAGATCAAAATGTTTTTAAAGATTTAATTAAAAATATTTCATATCTTTTTAAAAAGATGTATGTTAATCCCAATGAATAAATATGTTACGTTTATACAATCTTTATGTACCAACTTAATTTTGACTTTGAGCGCCTTACTCTTTTCAGAACAATCGATGTTACATCGATAGTTGGTTTCAAAACATCGAAAACATCGATGGTAGCAAACATCGATGTTTCTCCACCTCTAATCTGAAAGCAGGTGTGAGAGTCGAGTAGCGAATGCATTTGCCGTCTCTTCTGACTGCAGCCTTTTGACGTTGAGCTTTCCTTGCATTTTTGGGCGCACATTTTTTGCTGTACAGAGACTGGTGCGTATCTTGGCTACAACAAGATAGTGGTCCGGGTAAGTGTTTGGGCCTCGAATTGCACGTAGGTATAAAACGCTGGAAGCGTGCCTTCCGTGTATCACAACATGATCGATATGGTTTCTCGTTTTTCGATCTGGAGACAGCCACGTAGCCTGATGGATATTTTTATGCTGGAACCTAGTACAGTTAACTACAGTTCCAAAGATTCCTTCCTTGCCCACCCTGGTATTGAAGTCGCCAAGCTCGATTTTGATGTCATGGCGGGGGCAGCGCTCATATGTGTGCTCCAAGCGCATATAAGAGTACACTTCATCATTCTCCTCCGTCGGGTCGGGAGTCGGTGATATAGTCTCTCTCCCACCACAAAAGCAACACCGAATTAGCCCTCCTTTACATGGCAGCTGTACTAGAAGTCGCAAGGCCCCATGCATTTATTTCTTGCCCCGTCCAACGCATTTCTTGGATGGCGGTAATGTCAGCTTTTGTACTTACGAGAACATAAACCTGCCGAGCAGAGGAACTTCCTCATTAAGGGTCCGGACATTCCAATCGAATGCACTTAAATCGTAGTTCTTTAAACCTTTGCCGTAGTCTTCATCAAAAAGGGGTCTCATCGGAAGCTTTATTTTGCTTCTTCACTGGAAGTGATTTTTACTTGGGTGGTTCCAAACCCAGCGCACATCCCATTGTTGGGAGCGGGGTGGTTTCTTAACCAAATACACTTTTATATAGCGAGCCGGTTGCTCCGTGACAGACGCCCGCTTGCAGCCGCACCTACTGGTGGACAGACGCTTCATACTTCAGTGAGCCCTCGAACCCAATATGTCGAAGCCCTCTCTCTTTCTGCCGTGACTCAAACCTCCACTCGGATTGGTTACCGCGTCTCGCACATGGGTTGTTCACGTTGCCCATAGTGCGCGAACGAGGACGCGAAATTCGGGTTTGAGTATAGCTGTGCAACTGTATCTCCATACCGTGAACAACGACTATACTCCATTGCATACTGTTATTCTACATAAAAAATAACATAAAAAAAGTCTCAAAGTTAGGGCCGAAATCTAAAGTGGCAACACTAGTTGTACATATGTATATCGTTTTTCGCTTCCACATAAGGCTAGAAACACACTGGGGTAAGAACAGACAGCGCAAGTTTGAACATTGCCAACGCAGAAACAACGTTTGCATTAATTTTAATGCAAATATCAAAACTTAATCAATTTAAGAGTACAAATAAAAATAAAATACAATTCTGCTCTCCTTCGGCTTATACCTGTCCAATTTGACTTGCATATAGTCAAACGTTTCCGCGCAATAGCAGTGCTTTCTACGCGCCGCCCTCAACTATGTACATACATATATTTCTGGCCTGAGGATGAGTGGAAGACAAAAGGTAACTCTCAGCGAGCGAGTGAGCATGAAAACGAGACACAGCCAAAGTTAGACATATGTATGTATATCTACATATATACGTATCGCTCATTTACTTCAATACTGTCATAACTCAAAAATCCAAAAATTCGCTTTAGAGTTTTGAATTTACACATATACTCCCGTAGTAAAAATAAACATATCTTATGCTAGTGAGCTACTGGTAATCGCTACAGCTATGAAATTTTTACGCAGCATAGAACAGGTAGCGGTCATTTCTGCATATTTCTGCATACTTTACTACATTTTGTATTGTATTGGATTATGACACTATTGAATTAAATGAGCGATTTGTATATACATACATGCATATGTAGCTCAATAAGCACTTTGTGCGCTCGACACTTTTCTGTATATTTATTTTTGTCGAAAGCAGGTAATTGTGTTTTGTGTGTCTTCTCGTCGTATTTTGTCAAGCGTTGTATGCCACAAGTTTGCTTAAAGTAGTTTTTCCCACACTACGCACAAATAATTGAAAATTGGAAAGAAAACATATACTCTTGCTATTGAAAACTATAAAGAGGCAGGCGGGCGAGAGGCGCGGGTCGAAATGTTCTACTGAAATTATGTAGGATAAAAAATACTATACCGCGTGCATTGTCAAACTGTTTAACTCAAAGAAGGTACATTGTACTTAGCGCCATCGCCTTAGTTGGCCAAGATTTTTTGTGTACCATTTAGTGAGATAAAGTAGCAACCAAAAAGAAAATACAGCCAGCTAAGCGTATGAAAAATCGAAATCGCGTAAGTAAACTACTAAAATTGTGTTTGACGCCGAAGCTAAAAATAAAAACCATCAACAAAACAAAACGTGTCAAGGAAAATTCAATAAACAGCATCATCAATTCCGCAAATCATAAAATCTGAATGAAAATCAGAAAATCAATCATATTGGCTGCATACTCTGTGATGAAAAAGAATTTTGCAACATCGAATTGCAAAATTTTGGGTCAGTTTTAATTAAAGGTGCGTAAAGTGGTGAAGTGAATTCCATTTTCCTTTAAACTATTGGCTGCGGGATGTGTCGGTTTTTGAGAAGATTTGAGGCAGAGGATTCGTGCTTTTGTGTTTGACAAAGTATTCGAAGAAAGATGATACATCCCAATAAACACAACGAATTCCCTTCGAATTCGAGACGAGCTCGTTTTCTCTGATAGAACCAAGGTGTATTTAACAAGGTGGTGTTGGCCGTATATAAGTAAAAAATTACACTAACAAATTATACGCAGATATCCATACTGTCATTGGTATGAGTTACAACAAACACATCATTTTGACGTAATGCCCTCCACGGCGAAAAACTCAGCTATTGCCCCAACACCACCTTGTTAAATACACCTTGGATAGAACTATCGAGACGATACTTCACAGCGATAAATCGGCGAATTCGAATTCGTAGGAGAGGCACCTATCGTTAGCGAATCGAGTATTACTAGTTTTTCGAATCGTTGGCGTTTTGATAATTTTTTTCTTCAAATCGCTGGCGATTCGAGAACTTTTAATTTTTCTAATCGTTGGAGATTCTATAACTTTTATTTTTCGGATCGTTGGCGATTCGAGAGTTTTTTCTTTTTCGAATCGTTGGATATTCTATAATTTTTATTTTTCGAATCGTTGGAGATTCTATAATTTTTATTTTTCGAATCGTTGGAGATTCTATAATTTTTATTTTTCGAATCGTTGGCGTTTCGAGAATTATTTATTTTTCCACTCGAGATTTCAGCTCGCTATTAGCTTGAGATCCCAAGTTTTATAGGATTTAAAAAACTAGCTATCTGAAATTAGTTCTATAATATAAATAAACAAAAGGTAAAAAATGTGCGGAAATTATGAGTTACATGTTAATAAATTTATTAAAAATGTGAATCCGTATTTAATTTTTAACAACATAAATAAACAGTAATTTTTTTGGGGGAAATTAAGATTTTTAATTAATTTAAGAGTTATTCGCAAGAAAACACTTGCACTTTGCACTTTTCGCACCATGTTTTGATGAACTTGATGCAAATAAATGGAGTAAATGAAAGTTGTTCTCTCACAGAAAGGAGAATTCTACTGCCTGAGAGTTATAACCCCTAAGTGCGGCCGAAGGCCGCCTACGCAGAAAGGTGTTCTCTGCAAAAGGTGTTCAGCCCCCCTTCTTTGGCAACACAGAAAGGAGAATTCTACTGCCTGAGGGTTATAGTCCCTAAGTGCGGCCGAAGGCCGCCTACGCAAAAAGGAGTTGGACGCCTGGTTCAGCTAAAGTGCACTTTTACCAAATTAATAATTTGTTCGCTTAAGACCCTGGGTGCCTTCGTATATGCATTAGTGAATGGTATCAGGGCCATTTATGTCATCACCCACGCCAAGCAAAGGTGACCTTCTACTCAGAAAAAAAAATCTGCGAAATATATTTCTCTCAACACATGATTTGGTAATACTTACCAAATCTTGTTTTGAGAAAAATTTATTTAGGTGACTTATCTGAGTGTATGAGCACTCATAAATTATTTATTTTTTTGATTGTGCCTCGAAGACGATGCAAGAAAAAAATCCTTCGAGAAAACTGATTTACACGAGCTCGCCTCGAATTCGAAACGAGCTCAAAAAATATATTCGAGAAATTTAATTTCTCGAGGTCGTCTCGAATTCGATACGATGTCGCCCTCATTTTTGTGTTTATTGGGATATTTTATTATTGTTTTTTCTTTAGTGTTGTGATATTGTCGTCGTTGCAACGAGCATAACGTGTAGTGGAGAAAGAAGAAGCAAGAGCAAATACGCCACTGCAAATATGTAGCTACATAAGAGTTCACCCAACTAAAAACTGAAGAGAAGACTTCGTAAGAAAGGTAAGCAAGCAAGTGGTTCAGTTGCAAGTAGTACAGGCAAGGCAGCCCAGTGGGAATATTTAATTCTTAGTAATGTACAAAGTAATGCATCGCCCTATAGCCGATAAATTACCAGATGCATGTCCTAGGAAAGTAATGTGTCACTACATATAAATTTTATAAATAAATAAAACAAAAAAAATTGCGTCCGTGCTACAAGGCTTGAGCCCGCGACTAACAAGTTGGTAGTTGAACACGCATCGGCTGTTCAGATAACATGAAAAGAGACATACATATGTATGTATGTATGTGCAGACATTAGGGCGGGTCAATTTGTATGGATCGATTATTTTCGACATCGTTCCTAGCGGAATCGGATTCTTCATAAAATTCTAAAACAAAATTCCTACAGACCATAGCTCTAAAGTCAATTTCGAGCCTGCGCGATTTTAAAAGAAGATATCTTTAATTGATGCTAAGTTAATATGCAGATTAGTATTTACTAAAGTGTTACGAATGTTATTTTTTTAATACAAATTTGTATTTGGGGGTTTTTTGGTACAAAGAATTAATTTTCGATATCTATTTCTTATTTAAAGATCCGTTTAAAGATTGTTGGTGGAGATAATTCTCTCTCTGGGGAGGTCCCATACTAATTTGTGATCATTGGATCATGAAGAAATTAACGGTACTTCTAAATTTTTATATGAGAATTGAAGTCGGTTGTGTTTTTTGCTTAAAAATTACTTGTTATTGTAACAATTGAGTTGGTCCGAACCCTGCAAAGGAATTTATATTGCATACAGTTTATTATGAACTTATTGAAGAGCTAAAATACAAATTTGTTAGTTACCTTAATTGCTGTTAATTACTGTTATCATCAGGGTATTATTATTAGGGCATATAGCGCTGCGAGCTATTTAGATCTATTATGCTAACCTTTATCTAGTTACTCCAACCTTATGCTATTAATGAAATTAAGCCATTTGGAGTGTGATGTTCCACTAGCTCGTTTCTGTAACTTTTCTCTACCGATTATTTCTCTACTCTACTCATTAGCAGTAGAGAACAAGGCGACGAATTCATATATTAATTCGCCTTGGTAGAGAATTGAGATACGAATTCGCCGCACTGTTCTCTACTGTTCAAGGCGAATTTATACAGGGTGGTGTAGTATGATCAGCTGATTTCTTCGCCTTACATGTACGTATTTTGTTTTTGCTTTTACTGATTTGACAGCACATCCATCAAAAGCAAAAACCAAAACACATGTAAACTTTGGGGCGAATTGAGATTTGACATAACACCCGCAATACAAAATAAATGTTGTTGTTGTTGTAATCTAAATTCGCCAGTAACACCACCTTGTATAAATTCGCCTTGCTACTGTTCAAGGCAAATTTATACAAGGTGGTGTTACTGGCGAATTTAGATTTTCGCCGCAATAAGCAAATGGATGTATAGAATTGACAACAACAACCACGCTGTCGAGTTTAAATAGCGGCAAATCAGCTGCACTTGATAGTAGTTGGTTGAATAAGGAAAATGAATTAGCAACAAGAGTTTACGGGATGTACATAGCTCAGTGGTTAACGCTTCTGACTTTGAACATCGAATTCGCAGGTTCGATCCCTGCTGAAGTCTAGAAAAAAAAATCTGATGAGGAGATGTGGTGATCTCCGAAATAGTGCTATAACTTCTACCGCTTAGACTTTGTTGCTTTTTCAATTTTTCCTAATAAACAATCGTGGTACAAAGCTCAATAAAAATATTAAAAATAAAATGTTAACAAGCCACAATAACATTGACAAATACATAGTTTAGGAAGAGCCTGCCTGAAACTATACAAAAAAGCAAATAAGCAAATGGATGTATAGAATTGACAACAACAACCACGCTGTCGAGTTTAAATAGCGGCAAATCAGCTGCACTTGATAGTAGTTGGTTGAATAAGGAAAATGAATTAGCAACAAGAGTTTACGGGGTGTACATCGGTCAGTGGTTAACGCTTTTGACTTTGCACATCGATTACGCAGGTTCGATCCCTGCTGAAGGCTAGAAAAAAAAGAAGTCTGATGAGGAGATGTGGTGATCTCCGAAATAGCTGCTATAACTTCGACCGCTTAGACTTTGTTGTTTTTTAAATTTTTCCTAATAAACAATCGTGGTACAAAGCTCAATAAAAAAAAAAAATAAATTTGTATCAGCTGTTCGTCTGACTTGCAAGTTTCTGCAAATTTTCGGTTACCCCTACTATTTTGGATATCTTGCTCTTGTGAGAGAGCAGATGGCAATTCGCTGGAATTTTGTTGTTGGACATTTTTTACTGGAGATTTAAGTGAACGTACTTATTGACCAACCAACATTTAACAGAACTTTTACGAACGGTTTTAATTGACGTAAAACCAGATTTTGAAAATTTAGCCAAAGGGATCTTTTGAATTTTCTTTAATATCTATAAATAATATTAATAAAATTAATGTTTTTCATTTGTAATAACAACTTTATTTAAAAATGAAATTTTTGTTTTTGTTATTTTTTTTTTGCTCTTTGTAGCATTTACAAGTTACATGGGGCTCTTTTCGGCCTCGGCCTTGCCCACCCCTGGTATAGTCCAACCTTTCCCAGTGTCTGTCCAAGGGCTTTATTAGCCGTAATCTGAAACGCAATAATTACTGAAAATTGGCGCTGTTTATGGTGAAAGACATTTAGTATCACACTTTTAAACTAAAGCTTTCTTAACCCTTTCAGTACAAAATTCAACCACTGACTGATTCTAAAAGTTTTTAAATATGTATATCGGTTAATTTTGGATAGTTCATTTAAAAATCACATCAAAAAAAATGTAAAGCTTTGTCGTCATTCAGTGTCCTTTTTAATGGTCAGTGATATCCTAGGTCTTTAAAAAAAGTTATCTTAACTGTTTTTATTTTTTGCTTTCGTGAATAATACCTTTTCCGAAAATTCCGAAACTATTTTTCAACAGATTATATTACTCACTATCGACTTTTATGCCAATTTTTACTTTTGTGACAAACACGGTCAACTGCAACTACAGATCACCCTAACTAAGTCGTAAGTATACATATGTAGATACGCTGGGAAGAAATTAAGAAAATATAGAAATTTATGTATTGTCACCTACTTAAAAATTTGAAATCTGTGTACCTTTCATGAGCATGAAATGGTATTATAACTTTAGTCCGACAAACTGCATTTTTGTGGTTGCCGTGGAAAATTTCTGTTTCTTCAGCTTATTTCCACTCCAGTCTTAGTTGCTGGCTCTTCAAAATTTTATTACCTTCGACTTTATAGAACTTAACTATAGTTGCTGTTTATTCATCTTATGCTTCATATATTCATAGTACTATGATATTGTCACAATTAAGAAACGTGGCCAACCTTTTCAAGCTGAGAAGTAACAGATCCCAGGATCGAGACCAGATAGATCCTGTTCATGGCGTACTGGAACATGAGTACGATTAGTTCGATATTGTGGTGGCGAGAGCAGTATTCCGCCACTTTAGTATGTGAGGGTGACACCTCACAGAAATGGCTGGTGGGCTAATGCTGCAATCGCCTCCGTCTCGTTAAAACCCTGGCAGGTCTTCAAGTACGTTCAATACACGTCGTCATTTAGTTGGCCGCACAGGTCCAGTTGAAATTTACTCCTGGTTTTGCACTGTCTTGGCTCTGTACACAATATCCCATAAGGACTTGTGCCAACCCTCGCGATGGCCTGCTCCTTTGAGAGAAGGGAACTTCGGGACACTTAAAAGCGACTGTGCTACGTGTGGGCATAGCGGCTTGAAGGGGAGACCCAACTGATTGGAAATGAATAAATTAAAACTAACTAACGAAACCGACGTTGATGTTATGCAGGAAGAATGCAGCGCATTCAGGAAGAGCAGTAGAGTTGTGCGCTCCCCGCCGCAAACTCCTCTGCAGGCAAATGCCGGCACCACGAGCACGGAGAAAGCCGCCGACGTGGCGCAGAAGGCTACACCTTGCCAAACGGCAACTCCCGGCAAGCCGGGATAGCCGTCTTCAAACACCGGGTGCTGCAAACAGCGTCAGGCATGCCACCGCAAGCTTGGGAACTTGCGAAGGCAATGAAGGCGAGCAATTGGCCCAGACTCGGCTCGTCTTGAAGAAGATGCAGATTGCTGTCTCCAAGCAGAAGGATGTGTCCATGGACATAAAACGGGCATGGCCCGAGGAGAACTTAAATATACTAAGCTACCTCCGAGAGCAGCGCCGGAAGGGGTCTACCCTTTCCGAGCTGCAGAAGGCTGGCCCTGGCTCGCAGAAGAGAGGTCGAACTCGATCCGACTCCCCTACAGGCGAGCCGGAAAGGAAAAAGAATACCAATTATAATAATAATAGTAGTAATAATATTATTATTAATAATGGTAATAACGATAATAATGCACAGAAAACCGTACCAGATAATCAATGGAAAACGGTTGGAAAAAGCAGAAAGCCCAAGCCAGGGCCAGCGCCAGGTGAACCCTTGGTCAAAAATGGCGAGGCGACCAGCCTCTGCCACCAGGAGCGACCAATAGTGCTGCTAGTCACACTGGGCGCCGTAGAGCGCCTTCCTTGTCGCCTTCGCGGACGACGTGGCCGACGTCATAACAGAAAGAAACGTCCAGCTAGCACAGCTCAAGCTAAACCAGGTCATGCGCAGGGTCAGTGGATGGATGAGCGATCACGGTCTGCAATTGGCTACGGCCAAGACAGAGATCGTGCTCCTCACCAGGAAACGGATCCCAACAATTATAAATATGATGGTCGGACCTCAACTCGTGACAACTTCTAGATCTACAAAATACCTAGGGGTGAAGCTTGACAGCAAACTCACATTCTGGGAACACATCCATGGAGTATGTGAAAATGCTGCGCAGAACACTGATGGCGAACATGAGCGGCCCGAAGCCATGCCGCAGGAAGCTGCTGATGACAGCAGTCCAGTCGGTGCTCCTGTGCGGGGCAGAAATATGGGCCGACGCATTCAAAGTCAAAAAATACCGGATTCAAATGTCTTCGGTCCAGCGCAGAGGGGCACTACGCATTGCTTCTGCATACCGTACAGTGTCCGCGGACGCGGTTCTAGTTATTTCTGGCATCATGCCAATTGAGCTACTTGCTTACGAGCGAAAAGAGATTTACAATCTCAGTGCCGTGATAGGTCGAGCAGCTGCCGCGGCAAGGGCGCGCGAGCAACTGATCCAGCAGTGGCAACAAAACAGGAACGCGAGCACAAAAGGTCGATGGACGCACTCCCTGATAGCCGACCTTCAAACATGGCTGAACAGACCACATGGGGAAGTCGATTTCTACCTGACGCAATTCCTCACTGGTCATGGTTACTTCCGAGAATATCTTCATACAATGGGATGGGTGGACTCACCGTTCTGTCACTACTGTGGAAACGTCGAAGATAACTTGTACCACACATTCTTCTCCTGCGAACACTTCTTGATTTCGCGCAGAATGTTGGAAGAAAGATACGGAGACATAACTCCGAACAACATAGTTGGGGTAAGGATTTCCAGTGCAGAAAAGTGGGAAGCAGTTGCGAGATACGTGAAATTCGTACTCGTTACAAACGAAAGGACGGTTGTCTACTAAGGACACCCGAATGAAACGCCCCTACAAAAGAGCAGCCCCAAGGCTGAGAATGATATGCCTTGTGCATTTTTATATATTTAATCCTATCTGCCAAAGCGAATCTTTCACGCAAAGTGAAGCAAGCTTCTTATCTGGCATCAGCTTAAAGATTTTCCTGACATGAATATAAAAACCGTGGCGATTCTTTGAATTCAGGTGTAAAAAGGGTTGCCACTAAGGTAGGGCTGCCATAATCCTGAACCCATCGACCAGGACATTTATCATCCAAATAAAAAAGGAAGATACAAGTGAATATAGTGGCAATATATTCCTTATAAGTACAGTTGCTTTGGTTCTGGCGTTGCATTATTTTTTAAGTAATTTCAGATATTATAAGCAATGTAGTTTTGTGGCACAATCCGTAGAGCACAATGATTGATGATGATGGAACGCTCAAGTTCTGAATTTTTTTAAATCATAAAAGAACAAATTTGACTTGACTGTGACGTCGCTTGGAAAAATGGTTGGCGCCTTTAACGTGGTCTTGAGTGTAGCTTTTCTAAAATACTTGCCCAATAAGGACTGAAAAAAGTGCTACCCTGCATACTTCCTAGAAAAGCGTTTCCTATTTACAATTTACGCGAATGTACACAAGTATAGGTTTATATTATTTAGCATTACAAATAAGATTCAATAAGCATTTTTAGTCTCAATAAAATATATTTGGTATGAACCTTAAAAAAAATCCCTAAAAAAAGTATAATTTTTATTAATTAAAAACAGCTTTAAAAGAATTTCGCGGGGCCCACGATACAGATTTCAAATTGGCCTGTACAAATTTTTCGGGCGGGACGGGACCACAATCCTTTCCCGGCACCCCGATAAAGCCGCAACCTTCGCAAACTAAGAAAATCTGCTTTAAAAACGATGTACGAAATATGCACTTCTTTATGTTTTATTGAGACGAAAAGGAACAGCATTATTATTTTTCTATTATTTAAAATTAATTTGAAACACATGTGAATTTTTCATAGTGATAGATTTCTGGCCCACGGGACCCGCCACACAATTCTGAAACACGTCGGGATGGGCGGGTTCGGGACTTAAAAATTGAATTTCGGGATGGGCGGGATCGGGATTAAATATTTTCTCTATTCTGAAGTACGTCCTACAAAAGCCTTTCTGGAAGCTCTCCTTTGAGTAGCGCAATCAGAAGCCATTTAATTTGTGCCACTCCTTACAAAAAAGTAAAGAGAAAGGAAGGACTTTCAGAAAGGTCTTTTGGAAGCGATTTTAGCTCCTAAAATTATCTACTGGGAAGTATCTATGACCAGTCAGCCATGTACTTGAACTTTTTTTGGCATTTGAAAATAAAAAATTTAGATTTTAACCAAATAAACTTAACAGAAAAAAGGTTAGAAAAAACGTTCCGTTTCGTCTTTCGACTACTAATGACAGAAAGCTCAACCTTTTTTTCACAGCAAATCTGCTAAAATTTAGTCGAGTGTGCGCATTGACCTTGTTTAAAAAGCCAGGACAATTTAAGTGTGGACCAGGACACCAGGACAATTTGCCTAATCAGGACAAATCCTGGAAAACCAGGACGTCTGACAGCCTTACACTAAGGTAAATTATTAAGAAAATTGGTAGACAAAATTTGGGTTGCTAAAAAGGTAAATTTTTTTTTTGTTAAGGTATTTTATTTAAGGATGGTTCCGTGCGCAGAAGTGGAAAACTTTTGACTGCCATTCACCTGGGAGTGGCCAGAAGCGATTCTTGTGCGTACGGTTCAAATCGCAGCTCACAACGTCCGGATATTTATATCCACGTATCCTCTGGGTAGCAACCAAACACCCGTTTGGGAGCGAGCTAAAGTGAGAAGGCGTAAAACTTCGCGTGCGCTGGGTTTGGGTCCCGCCACGTTAAAACCCCGCCCAATGAAAAGAAGCAAACAGCCTCGGATGAGACCCCCTTTTTCTGATGACGACCACGGCAAACGTATAAAGGACTATGATTTAAGGGTATGCACCTGGAATATCCGGACCCTTAATGGGGAAGGTGCCTCTGCCCGGCTGGTTGATGTCCTCGGGAAGACAAAGGCTGACATCACCGCCATCCAAGAAATGCGATGGACGGGGCAAGGTAAAGTAAGCGTGAAGCCTTGCGACGTCTACTACAGTTGCCACGTAAAGGAGCGCAAATTCGGTGTTGGATTCGTGGTAGGAGAGAGACTCCGTCGCCGAGTACTGGCGTTCACCCCGGTGGACGAACGTCTAGCCACAATCCGCATCAAAGCTAGATTCTTCAACATCTCGCTCATCTGCGCCCATGCCCCGACGGAAGAGAAGGATGAGGCGTCCAAGGATCTCTTCTATGAGCGCTTGGAACGTACATATGAGCGCTGCCCCCGACACGATGTCAAAATCGTGCTTGGCGATTTTAATGCCAAGGTGGGCAAGGAAGGGATCTTTGGCGCCACTGTCGGAAAATTCAGCCTCCACGACGAAACGTCCGATAACGGACTGAGGCTGATCGACTTCGCCGGGGCCCGAAATATGGTAATATGTAGTACTAGGTTCCAGCATAAGAACATCCACCAAGCTACATGGCTGTCTCCAGATCGAAAAACGAGAAACCAAATCGATCATGTTGTGATAGACGGAAGGCATGCTTCAAGCGTTTTGGACGTACGTACACTCCGAGGGCCAAACATCGACTCGGACCACTATCTTGTTGTAGCCAAGATACGCACCCGCCTCTGTGCAGCAAAAAATGTGCGCCCAACAATGCAAGGAAAGCTTAACGTCGAAAAGCTGCAATCACAACAGACGGCCAATTTATTCGCCACTCGACTCACACACCTGCTCTCTGAGAGCACTCTTCAACAATCCGACGTACGCGAGCAGTGGAACCACATTTCCCGATCATTAAGTACCGCCGCCGAAGAAGTAGTTGGATTTCAGCGAGCCCGAAAGAACAACTGGTACGATGAGGAATGTCAAGAAGCCGCAGAGAAAAAAGATGCCGCCTACAGGGCCACGCTGCGATCGGGCGCAACGCGAGCCATGTGGGACCGTTATAGGGAACTGAAGAAGGAAGCGAGACGTATTTGCCGCAATAAGAAGAGAGAGGCCGAAATACGTGAGTGCGAAGAGCTTGAGATGCTGGCCGACAGGAAGAACGCCCGAAAATTCTACCAGAGGGTTAGGCGACTTACGGAAGGTTTCAAGACCGGGGCGAACTCCTGTAAGAACAACAATGGCGACCTAGTGACCGATGTCCAGAATATACTTAAATTGTGGAGGGAACACTTTTATAACCTACTGAATGGTAGCAGCGCTGAAAGTAGTGAGGAAGACGAACCCGAGTCCCCAGTCGATGATGATGGAATAGCTGTCCCACCGCCTGACTATGACGAGGTACGAATAGCGATTACGCGGCTGAAAAACAACAAAGCTGCTGGAGCTGACGGCCTGCCAGCCGAGCTATTCAAGTACGGCGGCGAGGAGCTGATGAGGTGCATGCATCAGCTCGTATGCAGAATATGGTCAGATGAACGCATGCCCGACGACTGGAATTTAAGTGTTCTCTGCCCAATCCACAAGAAAGGCGACCCCGCCATACGCGCCAACTACCGCGGAATTAGCCTTCTAAGCATAGGTTACAAGGTCTTATCGAGCGTATTGTGCGAAAGACTGAAGCCCACCGTCAACGAGCTGATTGGACCTTATCAGTGTGGCTTTAGGCCTGGAAAATCCACCATAGATCAGGTATTCACAATACGCCAAATCTTGGAAAAGACCCGCGAGAATAGGATCGACACACACCATCTATTTGTCGATTTCAAAGCCGCTTTCGACAGCACGAAGAGAAGTTGCCTTTATGCCGCGATGTCTGAATTTGGTATCCCCGCGAAACTAATACGGCTGTGTAAAATGACGTTGAGCAATACCACCAGCTCCGTCAGAATAGGGAAGGACCTCTCCGAGCCGTTTGATACCAAACGAGGTTTCAGACAAGGGGACTCCCTTTCGTGTGATTTCTTTAATCTTATGTTGGAGAAGATAATAAGAGCCGCAGAACTGAACCGCTCAGGCACAATACTTTATAAGAGCGTACAATTGCTGGCGTATGCCGACGACATCGATATTATCGGTAAAAACAAGGGCTACGTCTGTTCTGCCTTCTCGGGATTGGATAGAGAAGCAAAGCGAATGGGTCTGGTGGTGAACGAGGACAAAACGAAGTATCTCCTGTCAGCACACAAACAGTCAGAGCATACGCGTCTTGGCACCCACGTCACTGTTGACAGTTACAAGTTTGAAAAAGTAGACGACTTCGTTTATTTGGGAACCAGCATTAACACCAATAATAATGTCAGCCTTGAAATCCAACGGAGAATCACTCTTGCCAACAAGTGCTACTTTGGGCTGAGTAGGCAATTGAGAAGTAAAGTCCTCTCTCGTCGTACAAAGATCACACTCTATAAGTCACTCATCATGCCTGTGCTGGTGTATGGCGCGGAAGCATGGACAATGAAAGCATCTGATGAGGCGGCTCTTGGAGTTTTCGAGAGAAAGATTCTGCGAAAGATTTACGGACCTTTACGCGTTGGTGATGGCGAATATCGCAGACGATTTAACGATGAGCTGTATGAGCTTTACAACGATATAGACATAGTGCAGCGAATTAAAATTCAGCGGCTCCGCTGGCTTGGCCATGTCGTTCGGATGGACAGAAACGCTCCTGCTCTGAAAATATTCAACGCGGGCCGCGATGCTGGTAACAGAGGAAGAGGAAGGCCTCCTCTGCGTTGGAAAGACCAGGTGGAGAAGGACTTGGCTTCACTTGGCATTTTCAATTGGCGTCAGTTAGCACAGAAGAGAAATGACTGGCGTGCTGTTTTGGACTCGGCCAAAATCGCTTAGTCGGTTACAGCGCCAAATAAGAAGAAGAAGAAGAAGAAGAAGATTTTATTTGAAAAACAAATAAAACTTTTCCTTGCCATTCTATTCTTCGTAGTTATCTTTAACAGCCTTATTATGTATCTCGAACGATAGGCCGCAAGAACGATTCGTCTAAAATGACATAGCCTCTGATTAGAATTTCATTACTCTATCGGTCGTCTTCGTCTTGCTATTCGTCGATTAGGTTGCAATCGTCTCGGTTACGTTTAAACCGACTAGAATGATGTCGCTGTACTAATTTTAAGCACTCCTCTGCAGACGAATCGTTCATGCGGCCAATCTTTAGAGATAGATAATAGGTTTGTTTCACACGAGCCCGCGGGTGCCAAAAAATAGCCCAGAAAGCGTTCCTCTCGCTATAAAAATGGGTAATAGAGGACGAACACATTCCACTTATGGATCGTAAATGTCTTCTTCTTCGTGTCGGAAACAGCCCGGACATTTTCCCGGGCACAAATGTCAAATTGCCATTACAGTTGTTGTAGAAATGGAAAATGCCACAGAAGTTTCAGAAAATGTAGTTATTTGCTGATTCCGGGCACGAAATGTGTTTTTTTGCGTTCCTCACGCTCTGGCCACTTTTGGCTACTGTTGACACATTTTTAACACTTGTGAGAGAGTAACTCATTTTTACACTCTAATTACCGAAATAGCCCGGAAAGCGTGTGAAACAAAGCTAATAAGGCCGTAAGTAACATATCATGCTCCATTCAAAACTCATTTTACTGGAATCCTGAGGAGCTTTTGACTCCCTAAATATTAAGGTACTAGCAGACCCGGCGAACTTCGTCCCGCCCAAAACTATATTTTTAATTTAAACATTTTGGTCGAACATTTTCTCCAAAAGACCTCGTTTACGATTTCCATTGGCACATTAATCGGCTAAGATTATTGTTTGGTGGTCGTTTGCCGCCTTAAATAACCTAACGAAAGTGTTTTGTCCATGAAGAAGTTCCCTGGCGACAACAATGATCCGGATCTATAGTGAATCTGCCCTAGAAACGTATCTGGTGGCAATTTCAAAATGGGTGCGTATCATTGTCCAACAGAAATCCTATATACAGTGGCGAACAAAAGTATTGGCACAGTGAATATTCTAATTTATTTTCGGAAAATTCATTAAATTTGCACACTAATTTACAACTTTTTATTCTGATTTTTGAGAAAAATTCCTGTTATTTTGTTTTCTGGTGTAGAATGAACAATATTTTTATAAAACATTATCGAAAATAAATTAGGATAAAAAACTTTGCATATATTGCGAAAAATTCACTGTGCCAATACGGCACTGTATGTACATACATATACAGACTTATTTCAAATGAAATACCTTAAAAGCCAGTTTCATGAAAAAAATTTAAGTGAAAAATAATTTTTTTCTGTCAGATTCCATATTAAATTCAAGTAAAAAAATAAATTTTCATTAAATTGCTTTCATGAAACTGGCTTTTAAGGTATTTCGTAGGTGGTGATTTGAGATTTACCATTGCACAACTCAACCCTGGTGTCTCCGAATGAAGATTAAACGCATAATAATGTTGGCAAATCACATCCGTTGGGCCAATCGTAACATACGAGAGTTCGATATACTCAATGGTTCAACAGGTCGATTTAGTCTGACATTCACGGTACCTTTTCTTAGTTGTCGATTTTTAGTAATAACTCGACCTCAGCAGCGCCTGGCAGATCTTTTTGCCATTGGACTGCCTTTACCATTTACAATACATGTTTTGAATATTGCCAAATCGGATCATAAAAATGATTTTTGGTAATAACTCAACCCCAGCGCCAAATGGCGGGTTAAATTGTGAAACTAAACTATCCAGAGGCCCACACAAACACACACAGAAAACTTTGTTAAAATCCCTCCAGCCATTTAGGATTTCACTCACAAACATACCTACAGAAGAATTATATACACATTAAAAGATATGTAAAAGTCTGTACGTTTGTACTTTGCCATGCCCTCTTTTCAAAGAGCCCATTTTTGTCCATGTGTATGGGATTGATTTCATATATCTGAATACGAAGTTCCAGTACTGTACCATGAACACTTCCGGAGATATGCAGATTGAAATCCGGCTGGTATGGTAGGTGCCGCGCCCCACAGTGGTTCGGATAGCAAATCTAGCTGGACGAAACTATTTAAACAAATACTTTTTGATGAATTTTTACTACGATTTTTGGGTTGCTGATTACGTATCTGAAGTCACATATCAAAAATTCAAAATGGCGGATGCAATATGGCGGGCGAAAATTAAAATAAATCGGCAATTTCTATGAAACTGGGTATCTGGGGTTTTCTGCGAATCTAAAGTCACTTATCAAAAATTCAAAGTGGCGGATCCAACATGGCAAACGAAATATTTAAAAAATATTAACCCTTCACATATGAAAACGGTTTGTTCAGAGATTATAATTAAAACGATTACAAATTTGTTAAAAGTTTAATAATAATATTTCATTTTATATTTTAATTTTTATTTTCAGTTCACAATAGCAATGACTTTTATTTTAAAATAATTTAATAGAACAGCTTATTCTCTAATAATAGTCCGTATCATAACTATGCGACACCCACATTGACAAGTTTTGACTATTTATTTTATTATTATTTAATCTTAATTACTTTTTTCATAAAAATGTAGTTTGTTCGTTATCAAAGAAATTGTGTAAATCCAGGTTTCAAACTTTGTTCAATATTTTAGAAAAAGCTCAACAAACTCCCCCAAAAATTTCGATGTCTTTAATTAGATTTCTTAGAAAGATATTGAGTATGCAGTTTTGTAGCCCATTCAACTTTAGCATTTTTTTGAAGGTGTTGATCATATTCTCCATATGAAAAAGTCATCGAATATACTTCGTATGAAAGAAAATGACTGACATCGTCAACAAAAAAATTGCCAAAAATCAACAAAAAGCCCTAGGTACTTCAAACTTGAATTGAATCGGCTACAAAACTGCATACTCAATATCTTTCAAACAAACACATAAAAAAAAATTGCCAAAAATCATCAAAAAGCCCTAGGTACTTCAAACTTAAATTGAATGGGCTACAAAACTGCATACTCAATATCTTCATCAACATTTTTGCGAAAGTTTGTTGGTTTTTTTTTCAAAAGTTTGAAACTTGGATTGATATGGTTTTTGTTAAAGACTAAAATTTAAGAACATAGCAAGAAACAAATAAATTTCAGAAAAGAAAGATTGGCATGCCTGTTGTAAAATTTTTTAATATCAGAAGACAGAAAATTCGCGAGTTACTATTTTCTTAACCAACCTTACATAACCAAAATTTTGACAACTCCAAGTAGTTTTCTGTTTTAACCTCCCACAACCCCTTATACCAATGTGGACATAAATTGCGTTATGACCTCTGAATCTGTAGCGGAATAAGTATAATTTTTTATATATAAAGTCTATTTGCAGTTATGGAAAATATTTGTGAGTGCAATTAGCAATTTTTTAAGTTAAATTTCAGTTTTTAAAATAGAGTTCTCAAATAGACGGCGTTGACTTACCTTTTTATTTTGTTTCCATATGTTTAGTGCATTAATAAATGCAATTTCTATTTGAATTTTTTGTCAGGAAAATATTCCAAGTACCATTAAGTATTTTAAAAACAAAAAAATTTTGACTTTCTTCCAGCTTGATCTGCTATCCGAACCACTGTGCGCCCCCTTGTCCAGTAGCTCCATATTTTCTGCATGACTATGCGATTAATTTCATATATCTCCACACCAAGTTCCAGTACTCTACCAAGAACACTTCCAGAAATGCTTATAATGAAAAATTCGGTTTATATGGGAGGTGTCACGCCTCCTTTTCAAATAGTCCATGAGTATGCGATTGATGTCATATATTTCCATGCCCAGCTCTAGTGCTGCACCATGAACATATCCAGAGATATATAGTACGAAAAATTCGTATATATGAGGTGCGACGCCCCTTTTCCAATAAATCCAATTTTTCTTCATGAGTATGCGATTGATTTCATATATCTCCATACCCAGTTCCAGTGCTGTACCATGAACACTTCCAGAGAAATGCAGTATGAGAAATTCGTATTGTATGGGAGGTCCTACGCCCTTTTACAATAGCTCCAATTTTTCTCAAGGGTATGCGATTGATTTCATATACATAGTACCTCCATACCAAGTTCCAGTACTCTACCATGAACATTTCCAGAGATATACAGTATGAAAAATTCGGTGTGTATTTGAGGTGCCACACCCATTTTCCAATAACTCCAATTTTTCTCCATGAGTATGTGATTGTAAGTGAGTGAAGTTCAAAAATTTTACCACGAACGCTTCCAGAAATATACAGTATGAAATATTCCGGTTGTATGGCAGGTACCACGCCCTCTTTTCCAATAGGTCCAATTTTCTGCAAGCATATGCGATTGATCTTATATATCTCCACACCAAGTTCCAGTACTTTACCATGAACATTTCCAGAGATATGCGGTATGAAAAATTTTGTTTGTAAGGAAGGTGCCACGTCCCCTTTTCTAATAGCTCAAATTTGTCTCCAAGAGCATGCGATTAATTTCATATACATCAATACCCAGTTCCAAGACTCTTCCATGAACACTTCCAGAAATATGCAGTATGAATTATTCGGTTTGTTTATGAGGTGCCACGCCCCATTTTCCGATAGCTTCAATTTTTCTGCAAGGATATGCGATGGATTTTATATATCTCCATACCAAGTTCCAGAGCTCTACCATGATCAATTCTAGAGATATGGAGTATGAAAATTTCGGTTTGTATGGGAGGTTCCACGCCCCTTTTGTGTATCGAAAATTTTGTTAGCCTATAACCATCCTTTGAACGTCTGCAGCAAGTGTCCGAAATTTCGAAGAAATCGGTTCAGCCGTTCTCGAGGTTTGCGATATAAATAGAATCTATGTCATAGATGGATAAGAGTTGCTGCTTTTAATATTGCGCTCACTTTGTACGTACAAAAAACATAGCAGCAGGGTTTTTATGCGTAATTATATACATACATACATATGTATGTACATAGATATTCATATACAAATGTAAAAGTTAACAGCAATGTTAATTGCTCCTTGTACATACATATTGTTACGATTATCCTTGAAACCTCGTCCGGATTTCCCAAATCCCTCGGTTCGTATCGCTGGATTGTTAAATAAATGCAATCGATGACCAAATTGTAGTACAATTAACTTTATTGTACAACAAACAATTTACAATACTCGCTAATACAGTAAAAACACTTTACAATACTTGTTAAAGCAATAACAGCGCTTAACTAAACTTGGTAACACAATTAAACTTATAGCTTGCTTATTTGCAACTCGCTTCTCTGCTCACTTTACTTGTAGCTTGCTGACTTGTAACTAACTCAACTCCGCTGTGTCGTGGCTCTTATATACCTGCGCTCGCACTCATGGCAACTCTCGAACGTTCTGAAGTTCATTGGTCATTCTCTTTCTCTCGCTGTTTGCAGTGTTCATACAACTGACGTTTCTCTTTGTGGAACATTCTACGTCATTCCTCGAACATTCTCCCTATTTCTCGTTGTTCGCTTCACGTTGCCGCAGTAGCCGCCACAATATGTAATTGCCTACATTATTTATCCATGATCTTTACATACATATATTTTTTTTAACATAAGAATCAACATTAACGTTAACATTAGCACGTGTGCATATGTATCAAATAAAACACCTCTTTGAGGTAAAATTTTCAAGTGACGAAAGCTGAACTAGAAACACAAAATTTATGATATCAATTTGGTGACGAAAATTATACGAATTTTTAACTGCCTTGGAAACGTAGGGAAAATCTTTTTTATTCATACGAATCGTTGCAAGAGTTCTGTTTTTTGTTTTGTGTTTCTAGCAGTAAACGGAATTTCGCAACGTTCCGAATAAATAAAAAAAGATTTTCCGTACGTTTCAAAAGCAGTTAAAAAATGCGTATAATTTTCGTCACGAAATTGATATCATAAATTTTGTGTTTCTATTTCAGCTTTCGTCGCTCGAAAGTTTTACCTCAAGAGGTGTTTTATTTGATATCAATTATTTTGGGGTAGCAAATTTAAAATCGACGAAAATACAAACAATAAACTAAATGTTTTATTTTTCTCAAAAAAATTGCTAAAAATATTCTCTAAATCTAAATTATGTATTCAAATCGATGTGTCATTTCATTTTAATATGATTTGGAGCAATTCTGGTTGTTTTTAGAGTTTTTTGAATTAATGCAAATTGTTTTAATTCTCTTTTACAACCCCAAGTGTGAAACGTGACGTGAAGTGACGTGGCGTCACGTGACATAAATTTCCATCGTTATATTTTTGTTAATATTGCTTTTAAATGAATTTTCAACGCAAATAAAACATGTATTTTATGTAGAGTATACTTTATATTTTGACGATATTCGGACGATATAATTTTTGTAGACATGGGGCAAATTCTGTAACCAGTTAGCGACAATTTTCGAATCGGTATCGGCTTTGTTGACGTATAATATAAAATATTTTTACGTCCACAAGTGCGAAATCGATCCGAAACTTGTCGCTAACTGGTTACAGAAGCTGTCCCTGAAAGGCTTCTTCACCCGTCAAAGCATTTTTCTTGAACCTTGGATCGACTAAGTTTAAAATTGATGAAATAATATTTCTCTGTTGCGATAAGTTCAAGTGTTTTAGCCGATATCATATAAATTAGTAATGGAAGTTTTTTCTAAACTTGAAATGCATATAATGGCGAAAGTTTAATGTAAAGAATCGATATCGAGTACCGAAAAGGAAGTATTGGGTACCGAAATCTTTTTTAAGTATTTGGTACCGAGCAGGGTTGTTGCGAATATTCGCAACCGCGGAGGTTCCGCATAAACGNGAATAAATAAAAAAAGATTTTCCGTACGTTTCAAAAGCAGTTAAAAAATGCGTATAATTTTCGTCACGAAATTGATATCATAAATTTTGTGTTTCTATTTCAGCTTTCGTCGCTCGAAAGTTTTACCTCAAGAGGTGTTTTATTTGATATCAATTATTTTGGGGTAGCAAATTTAAAATCGACGAAAATACAAACAATAAACTAAATGTTTTATTTTTCTCAAAAAAATTGCTAAAAATATTCTCTAAATCTAAATTATGTATTCAAATCGATGTGTCATTTCATTTTAATATGATTTGGAGCAATTCTGGTTGTTTTTAGAGTTTTTTGAATTAATGCAAATTGTTTTAATTCTCTTTTACAACCCCAAGTGTGAAACGTGACGTGAAGTGACGTGGCGTCACGTGACATAAATTTCCATCGTTATATTTTTGTTAATATTGCTTTTAAATGAATTTTCAACGCAAATAAAACATGTATTTTATGTAGAGTATACTTTATATTTTGACGATATTCGGACGATATAATTTTTGTAGACATGGGGCAAATTCTGTAACCAGTTAGCGACAATTTTCGAATCGGTATCGGCTTTGTTGACGTATAATATAAAATATTTTTACGTCCACAAGTGCGAAATCGATCCGAAACTTGTCGCTAACTGGTTACAGAAGCTGTCCCTGAAAGGCTTCTTCACCCGTCAAAGCATTTTTCTTGAACCTTGGATCGACTAAGTTTAAAATTGATGAAATAATATTTCTCTGTTGCGATAAGTTCAAGTGTTTTAGCCGATATCATATAAATTAGTAATGGAAGTTTTTTCTAAACTTGAAATGCATATAATGGCGAAAGTTTAATGTAAAGAATCGATATCGAGTACCGAAAAGGAAGTATTGGGTACCGAAATCTTTTTTAAGTATTTGGTACCGAGCAGGGTTGTTGCGAATATTCGCAACCGCGGAGGTTCCGCATAAACGTGAACATTCGCATTCGCTTTCGCATTCGCAATAATCAATGCGGAGCTTTTGCGAATGCGAATATTGTGCAAGTGCACTGATAAAACGTATATCTGGCAAACAAAAAGTGTTAGCTAAAATTTTTTTTGCCTGTGGAGATGCTACGTTAAGACTGTCCCCTATGTCGACCTTCTTTCGTAATTTATGTTCAACGGCTGGCTGTAAGGAGAGTCGACTATGTGCGCGTTAAAAGATTACCTTTAATTAGGTAAGAATTATTTAGCTATCGAATATTATTTGTCAAGTGTCTGTTGAAAAAACTGGATGCATCGCTAGTATTTTTCTAATTTTTCCTAAAAAAGTTTTATTATTTTTTTCTCATAAAACTTATTATTCTTAAGTTCCGCGTTTCCTTTTATTAGTCTTTCAGCTCGAAAAGAAAAACATTTATTTTAATTTTGTGTAAATTGTCAAAATTAGCACGCATCGAAATAAAGATGAAATTATATGTAAATAAGTCGACAGCCAAGTCCACAAATTAAATAAGAATTAATTCAAGGTGAATCTTATATATATTGAGGCAGTGGCGTGGCCCGGATTTGGCTTTGGGGGGGGGGGGGCTGAAAAAAAAATTTCCATCGATAACTTAAATTTGTGGCACACAATGGCTAGAGGCGTCGCCTGAGTGCATTCGTTCATATATTTATGTATGTGCCAGTTTTACCGTTATATGTTTTTT
>NW_016157197.1:285129-288492 GCF_001687245.7 Rhagoletis zephyria
ATAACTTAAATTTGTGACACACAATGGCTAGAGGCGTCGCCTGAGTGCATTCGTTCATATATTTATGTATGTGCCAGTTTTACCGTTATATATTTTTTATCTACTCGTTTATTCCATGGGGTCTTCATGCTTTATTTAAATTTAAAAAATTAAATTACTATACCGTTTTAAAAATCTGAAAATTCACTGCGGGAAATTTTTTTATTCTCTTTTTGTCTTCGCCTTCTCGTTTTTGCCTTTATAAGTTTTGAAAAAAGGTTTTGAACGAACCATTATATCACATTCCTAGGCAAGTTTTGAAAGAATATTTTCGATACTAAATTTTATTAAAACAAAATGTTGAAATCAGCTTCATATAGAAACAGTGTCATCGTTAATTAAGAAAGAGATGTTCTTAAATATCATAACTTTACGACACTCACATATTGACTAGATTTGACTATTTATTTTATTATATTTTAATTTGAATTATTTGTTTATAAAAATATAGTTTATTCCTTAACAAACACTAAATGAAAATAAGTTTAATCTTTGAACAACATAAAAAAAAAATCGGCAAACTTTCGTAAAAATTTCGAACTTTCTATTTCAATTTTATCTCTTAATATTTTGCAGTTTTTTAGCTCATTCAATTTTAGTCTAATAAAGTGCAAATTTAAAGTAGCTGTAATTTACAGTTGATGTATGGCATATTTTTGACGATGTCGGGAATTTTCTTTCATATTATCTAAGTATGTTCGACCGTTTTTTTAATGAAGAAAATGAGCAACGCCTTCATCAAAAAAAAAAAAAAATATTAAAAATCAACGATAAGTCGCAGCTATGTATTTTAAACTTGCGCTTTATTTGAATTGATCGGGCTACAAAACTGCATACTCAAAATATGTATTTCTAGGAAATCTAATTATAAAGCTTTACGAAAGTTCGTTGAGTTTTTTAATGTTGCGCAAAGATTAAACTTTGGATTTATACGGGTTTTGTTAAAGTGTAAACTGCATTTTTATAAACAAATAATTAAAATTATATAATTTTAAGATAAATGGCCAATCTAGTTAACATGTATAAAGTTTTGATAAGCACTAGAAATGTCAAGTTTTAGTACTGAATTCAAAGAAGATGTCGCTTTTATCCATTCATAATAACTTGAAAAAATTTGTTTGTTCAGAAGTGTATCTTAAAATATCTGCCTTGACATTTATGTTAAAAGTGTAAAATATGTAAATGTACCTACATAAACTTTCCCGTGAATACCATCAAATCATTGGTCTTGAAGGGAATCTATGTATACATGCATGCATATGAGCAGATTAAAAAGTCGATGCAATTTACAGTCGAAAAGTACAGTTTTTGTATAGATTATAGGTTATTTCCCAACACTGTGGGAAACTAAGTAAAATGGCCTAGTGTATTTCGCAAATATTCAAATACATAATCCATCAACCGATAATTTTATATATTCGTTAAAAGATAATTTGTCATCAGTCTGAAATAATAAAATTATAAATCGGAAGGGTAAAATAGTATTGTGTTATTAATTCAAAAATAAAAAGTTTCATTTCACTGACGAAGGGGGGATCTATCCCCCTAAATCCCCCCCGCAAAACGAAAAACGTTCTCCAAATTCTGAAACAACCAAACGAATTGGTGCTCCAAATTGGAACATAACGGTGTTTAAACAGCGATCTTGCTAGGTGATGCTAGATTGTGAAGATGAAAGTCAGGAGGATACATCCGACATTTGCAGCCTCGATGCAATTCCCAAAAAGCAATTGTTGCACCGTAATAAAAAAGAAATATAATTGAAAGTCCTCTCAACAGGTGCAGCGTCAATCGAAAAGAATTTACATTTTGTCAAGATTCAAGTTTTTCAAGTCTGTCGCCTCAGTTATTTAGTGGCGAAGGTTTGATTTACGACCCGTTGGGAAATCGGCTGTAACCCGAAAAGGCAGCAAAATTACTCCTTCTACTAAATAAAAAAAAAAACATTATTAAATCTTAATAACTTTTCCATTTCTTATTTACCTAAATGCCCTAATGTACTCATCAAAATTATTTCCTAAAAATATTTGACATCCGCATTCGCATCCGCGGATGTTAGCTTTTAAACATCCGCATCCGCATTTGCATCCGCGGATGTCTAAAACTCCACATTCGCAACATTCCTAGTACCGAGTACTGGGTACCGACAATTCAGCACATCACTATCACTCATCATGCCCGTGCTGGTATATGGCGCAGAATGACAACAACCGATGAGGCGGCTCTTAGAGTATTCGAGAGAAGGATTTTGCGGAAGATTTACCGGCCTTGACGCGTTGGCGACGGCGAGTACCGCAGACGATGGAACGATGAGCTGTATGAGCTCTACAACGACATGGACATAGTGCAGCGAATTAAAATACAGCGGCTCCGTTGGTTTGGCCATGTCGTTCGAATGGACATCGACGCTCCAGCTCTGAAAGCATTCAACTCGGGACCCGCTGGTGGTAGCAGAGGAAGAGGGAGGCCCCCTCTGAGATGGAAAGACCAGTTGGAGGAGGACTTGGCTTCACTTAGCATTTCGAGTTGGCGTCAGTTGGCACAGAAGAGAAACGACTGGTGTGCTTTGTTGAACTCGGCCAAAATCGCTTAGGCGGTTACAGAGCCAAATAAGAAGAAGAAGAAGTATGTACACACTCAGCTCACACATGTAAATAACCAAAAATACTTCAAATTTATTATAATCCACTTAAACAAGTAACTAAATACTTTTCAACATGAATTATCAGCGTGAACTTTTCTTTTGTTTACAATTTGGCTGCCAAACACACTTCGGACTAAAACTGGTAACTTCTGACACAGAGAGGACCTTATTTATTCTCTTTATTGTCCTCTTAATAGTAAGAGAACCGAGTTCGGGATAGATTTCCAGTAAAATCTGACTGATTCTGACTATTTCTGACTAGTCCGGACTCGTACGGGATCGCAACTATGAATAAGCTGCCGTAACTGACTGTCAGAAAATGAACGCAAAGCCTTTTAAATGAATAAGCAACGTAAGGTAGAATTTTAGGTGGCTATATTTTACTTACATGTAGGACTTCAAGACCAGGGCGAATTTCTGTGTGTAGTGGCCGATAGTAAGAGCATGCTCGAAATGTGGGGGGACATTTATCCATATGGTAAAAACATTGAAAATAGCGGCCTGAGAACTGTAGTTTGAGCATCCTCTGCACAATCCACAAGACCGAGGGTATGTTCTAACTACCTCGGTATTAGCCTTCTTAATATGGCGTATAATGCTTGAAATACAATACCGGCGAACGGCAAACTTCGCCGAATTGGGCGATGCTGTCGTTCACCGTTCGCCCAGCTATTTCGCCT
>NW_016157197.1:289560-292646 GCF_001687245.7 Rhagoletis zephyria
GGCATATGAAATTGAACACAGCCAAAGCGAAATGCGAAGTTTCTTCGGCGGCTTTTCGTGGCGATAGATTTATTTCTGTCGCTCTGCTGGGCGATGGCAGCAGTACATGCCAAAGGTGGCCGTATGTTTTTTTCTTTCTAAGATTTAGAATAAAAAAAACATATAACACGAATTATTTTCGTTGGTTGAAAAATACAGTGATCGATTCGTTAAATCTGGCTTAAAATAAAACAATTTATAATAATTCCCCCTTGCCTTATATTTATATGTATTTGTTATCATTTCATCATTACTAAATATGGTTTCGTTTTGCAAAATATGGTCACCTAAATTATAAGTGCGACGGAATGGTATCAGCTGTTTTCGCTCCCGCTCTATATCTATTAAAGTAGGCGAAATAGCAAGGCGAACGGTGAATGACGGTATCGCCCAATTCAGCGAACTTCGCCGTTCGCCGGGTATTGTGTTTCAAGCATTAGGCCTGCAGAGCTGCAAAACGGAAGCGCCCACAAACAATTTATTACGAGAGTATACAATTGCTGGCGTAACCCGATGGCATCGACATAATAAGTAAATTATATTTTAAAAAACTAAAAACTTCCATATATAATTTCCATTCGTACTGTCATCAGGTATGTAACTTGAGAATGGAAATCGCTGCATCTTTTAGGCGCATCAATATTACATAGTTACACCCCAAGCTAATAAAAGAGAGGTACGCTGGGTACACAACATAAGCGCCACATTTAAAGTCCTTCCAAGGATTTTCCAAGGACGTTGTAATAGCAGGATATACAACTCAGGATTCCTCGTCACTCGTCTCCCATAGGAGCATACGTTCCCCTGGAACCAGAAATGGGCGATAAGGATTACGATTATTAAATGATTAGAATTGCAGTAATTCTAAAAATCTAAAAAACAAGATTATAATTAAAGTAATCCTTCATCGAACGAATTCAAATTACGACTACAGTAATCGTGATTTTTAAAACTTTAAACGTTTTGTTATAAGGATTACTGTAATCGTTCCTAAGGATTACTTTTATATCAATGAATATCACTTCCAGTTACATTATAAAGGCTTGCCGTTGCAGTCCTTATACATACATATGAATCGAAATGTTATAAAAAATAAGAAAACTTCAATATTACAGATTTTTACACAAGGAAAAAGGACAAAAAAATCCAGAACTCGGTGGTGAAAATTTACATTATATAAAACTATGTCGTGGAATCCGATGTTCTCGGTATCGGATTGGAATCCGACATCTTTTTTTGCAAGGTTTTAGGTGCCGCAGAATCTGAGTTTTTTCGGTTTCTTATCGCAATCAAAACCGTAAGGTAAATGCTAAAGTTTTTGGCCTTCCTTTCAACTTTTACCATTCCTTTCAATAATTGCGGACTGTTTCCTTGTGCCACCTTCTTAAATTTGAAACTTAACCCTGGGATTCAGTTAGCAGTCTCTAATCACTAATGGTGACTCTTGGTGGTGAAAATGCATTTTGAGATTATTTGGTATTCAGTAAGCTGTCTCACGTCTCTAGTCTTTAAAAAAGTCACTAATTTGTCAGCTGGCGTAGCCAGGATCTGATGTGAGGGGTAGGGATGGACGAAATGGCGATTTTTAAGTATCAATGAAAGCAGTGATTGCGATTTTTAAATCACAGTGATTTTTTATAGCTATTGCGATCGAAATGTGTAATAGTTCTAATAAATGATGACAAATCTGTGTTGGTAAATGTAGGGATAATTCCCTACCCGTAGGGATTTCAGTCGAAAGAATGAGTGTAGGGATAAGAGGGAAAAGTTGCATTTATTTGCTCAAAAATTGCCATATTTTACTTCGGTTTTTATTAATATTTGCTGCCATCTTACTCGTTGATACATATTTTGAAACAAAAAACTGAAACGCAAATAACGCAATCAAACAAATCAAATTTCGTATTTGAAAATTTTCATTTAAAACAACCGTGGAGTAATGAAAAAACGCAATATAAATACGAGCATATTCACAATGAATAATTAAAAATTGTAAAATCACCATTTCTACCATGAAAGCGAAAAATCACTATTCGCAACTTCTGTTGACTAGCTGTTGCCAGATGTGATTTTCATTCGCAGCAAAATATCATACGAGTAGAAAAATTACCAACCACAGAAATTGTGGCCTGGCAGTAGCAGTCACTATAAGCGATTTTTAAATCACAGTGATAAATTCACCGGTAGTGAAATATCGCTCATCACTAGCAAGGGGGGCAAAATTAAATACACATACAAGTTAATTTTTTTTATATATTTTTTATTGTATCAATTTTACGCTAGTAATAAACGTCTCCTATTTTCAGCAAACTTTTTGATCACTTCCTCCTGAATCATATTGCAGTTTTCGGTAACGAGCTTTCAATGAACGCTCATGAGGCATACTCCAGCACCCGGATTCCTACATTCGCTATCGCTCAAACTCCAACGCCAAAAAGTGCTAAATGAATTTTAGCAATTTTCAGCGAGTTTCGCGATTCTATCATAAAAATGCAACTCTAAAATTCGCCATTTTTGGCTAATTTTTTGACAAATTTTAGCGATGAACAAAACGAACCCGGATATGGCGATTCCAGCGTTTTCTCCATCGCTAAATATTACTTCTTTTTCGCTTAAAAGCCTGTAAATCTCAGGACGACAAATATTCGGTGCTAAAAAAGTAAATCAACAAAAAATACTCGATTAAATAAAAATTGTTGAAATTCATATTAAATAAATAATATAAAAAAAAACTTTTTAATATACTACGCTTTTATAAATGGACTAAAAATTAGAAAATAATACTTCTCAGTCCCATAGAATTTGTTTTGATAACTTTTGATTTTGAAATTTTAGCAAAAGTCATTATAAACAATCTATGAAATTGAAAATGAAAAACGTGGAGCGCATGCGATTATGACTGACCAATTACGTATAATATGATATATGAAAATTCTAGTTAAAAATTAAATTAAGTAAATTACTGTGAACCAAGGTGGATGAAAGGGCGGTGGAGGGATGGGTATGGGAGAGTGATGGGCGAAGAAGAGACACGGAGGCAAAAAAAA
>NW_016157197.1:292658-328017 GCF_001687245.7 Rhagoletis zephyria
CAACACCTGTATCTTATACACATCTGTAGTACATAGGGCGACATCTAGATGTCATCTACCTCGCCCTATTCACTATGCTTTTTTATAGGAGCTTTTCAAAGCTTTGCTTTATGGTGTCGGACACACAACATTGAAAGTTTCTGGAACACAACATTTGCAAGTTGATAAAAGCGTTGTAATAAAATGGAAAACTTCAACAGTAGAAGGGTGACAAATGAGCAAAAATATGTGCTTGTTCAATATTTGGAAGAACACAGGGAATTTGCTCATGACAGGTATGGAAAAGATTTTCTCGTAAATGAAATCGTTTAAGTTCTCTTTTTTTTTAAATTCGTGAATGACACCGAGTGCAAACGTTTGCTGGAGCAGTGGAACCATCTTGCCCAGAAACTAAACGCGTGTGGAGGAGCCATTAAAGACGGTGAAGGATGGAAACAGAAAGAAGTCAACCAACTATTTCTGATGCGATCACCATTAAAAACATCCTTTGCACTGCCTTTAATAAACATTATTTTTGGATAGCAACGAATTTTCATTTCACGCGGTAAATACGAAAATCATGTACAAAGAAGTTTTCGTGCTCGTATATTCAGGCCATGTAGTTCCAGAGCAACTTGCCCGAAAATTGGCTCCGTGTGTTTGCAGTAACAACACCATTGTTCATAAAATATGACCATAGTCTTTCCAAGAAACGATTGGGTGTGTGGTTTAGTAAATAATGGCTAGCAACTTAAGAAGCGGCTTGCATAGTGTATTAAGTTTTATATTTATTGCTGGTTTTCATGAATAGCATTACAGCAGTTTTTTGTATTTATGGCTGCAACAAAATGCTTAATTAACCGACTTGTTATCACTTACAAACACTTTATTTAATTTGCAATCCAAAACTCTTCGATTGGACTTTAATAATTTTATTAATAAGTTATATGAATTTATAATAAATAGGTCAAAATTATTGAAAAGTTCTACTTACTCTTATTTTCATTATTTATCACTGTTAAAATCAAAACAAAATTTAACATCTGCCATTGCTGCACAGCGCCCCTGGCGGCCGGATAAAGTACTAAAATTTAGGCTAAGCTATTTTTAGCGACAGGGTGGACAGAATCGCANATAATAAATAGGTCAAAATTATTGAAAAGTTCTACTTACTCTTATTTTCATTATTTATCACTGTTAAAATCAAAACAAAATTTAACATCTGCCATTGCTGCACAGCGCCCCTGGCGGCCGGATAAAGTACTAAAATTTAGGCTAAGCTATTTTTAGCGACAGGGTGGACAGAATCGCAATCTTCGGAGTTCGCCAAAAATTCGGATAAAATTTTAGCTTAAGCGTTTTAGCAGATTTTAGCATTTCAGCGATAGCTAAAGTTGGAATCCGGGTGCAGAAAGCCTTTCTTCTCCTGTTGTGCTTCTGAGCCAGGTTTCTACTCTACGAAGTGTACTAAATAAACGATAGCTCAACAGTGGTTGTTGTGCATGGAAAATCACTCAATATGGAAATACACTTATTTATTGCTGGTAGAAATTCATTTTCTCTTCTTTAAATAAATCTACAAAGTTAAAATCCGTTAAATATTCTTCGGACAAGTTATTTTTCTTCCCTAAATTGTACAAAAGAATGAGTTCACTGCCCACATCTAGCTCATAGATCTGTTCAAAACAGAGATGGGCGATAAGGATTACATGAGTAATCGATTGCATCTAGGACTGCGATGACTTAAATAGCAATTTCAAAAATTATTAAATTAGGATTGCGGTAATGGTTCATCGAAGGCGCCTTAGATTACGATTACAGTAATTGCAATTTAAACTTTTTTAAAACTACAATTACTGTAATCGTAACCTGATTAAAATATTTTCTAATTAAATTTTTTTGAGTATTCTTAAACGAAGTAATTCTATAAATTTGCAATAGATAAATGCTAGATAATTCAATGAGCGAGTCACTATCAATGTAATATGGTAGACAGACAGAGAAAATTAATTTGAATTAATAAGCATAAATGCAAATTAAAATTTTACCCTTACAGACGGCAGTAATGCGAATAAACCAGCCGCAAGGTCGTGGGTTCGAGTCCCACGGTCAGTATACTTTTTTATTTCTTTTTCATTCTTTTTTTATAAGTTCTACATTTTTTTTACGTTACTACTTAGTTGTTGTTGAATTTTTTACAAAATTCATCTCTAAAAATTAAAATTAACTAATAGTAAAATAAGAAATGTGATATCAAATAAGGCAAATGAAATTAAAATAAAGTAAAATTAAAATATAAATAAAATAAAATAATAAAATATAAAATAAATAATAAAACCAAAAAATTTTTCGCAATCGCCCCAACCGAGTATCGAACCAGGCTTGTAGCTCGCAACTGTCACCACTCGGCTACCGCGTACGCGAAACTCGACTGCCTCGTTTGCTTACTTGTACAAAAGACAACAACTGGCCGTTTTTACCAGTGTTGTCATCGAAAATTCCCCGGATACGAGTTAATTCCCAAAAATTTCGTGCATTTGTTTGGCTGCTTATGCTCATTTTAAAGAGGAAAATGCATGAGTTAAAGCAAATTAAGGCTGGTTATGCAAATAATCGAGCCCGTTTGCCTACCGTATTACTCAATTTCATAGGACGCATTAAGCTTGAAACACATTGGAAACGACGTAGATAATTATTTTGGCGACGACACGGCAACACTCCGACTAGCCAAAAATGTAGCCGTGGCCAGATTGGATCTATTTCTACTTTTCTAGCGACAGATAAGATTCTTCCTCTTCTTTTATGTCAAACTCAAACAAATCCATGTGTCGCTGCCGCGTTCAAAAAAATCATGTCGCCGTCGGCAAGGAGTTTAGATTATGTAGATAAAACCTTAAAGTCGTGTCGTGTGGTGATGTCGTTTTCGGTGTGTTCAGAGCTTTAGACGACTTGCTGATTGCTCCTTTCTACGCTCTGTAGGAAATGTTACTAATATCACATTTTAAAGCTGTTTATTTTTTAGGGCATTCATAACCATGCTCTAATCATAATTAGTTTATTGGTTGTCGTAATTAAAAAAATGGTTTCTTCTAAATGACTTCCAATAAGGCTTTCAAAAATGCAATTTACTTTGGGCAAAGAGCAATCGGCCAAACTCTTCGGAAATTATCAAAAACGCTTTGGGATCGGTTTTGATGGTTCCAGTATTGAATTTATTTCTTGACCGTTTTCTTAAAAGTTCCGTACTTAGCTTTATACATTGAAATAAGCAAAATAAGCCTGATCATTGAAATTAAGTTTGGAAACCCTGAATAACCATAATAAGCAATTCCAAGCAAAAGCTTAAACTTTTCGGCCATGGTAATCATATTTTAAGTAACTCGATTAATCATCTTTTTGAGTAATCAAAATCTTGATTACTCGAGTAATTTATTAACCGAAATGCTTACCAGTTTGCTCGAATAAACGTAAAGCCCTCGTTTAAAAAGAAATCTGGATATTCCAATCAGTATTGGAACGGATTCGTTAAATTTTTCCTAAAATTAATGAATGAATCGAGGACTTAATTAATACACAAAAATTTGTTATTTTATTGCTAATTTTTAGATTCGCATATCCGGATATCTACATATAAACTAATTGGATATTCGGATATTCGGATTTTTTACCGCTACAAAAGAAAAAAAGTGGCAAACGTCAATCGCTTGGACACACGCACACATTCACACCAGCATCATCACACGTGTGCGCAAAGCAAAGTTTGCGAAATACAATACATAATTGATTTTCTGCCGACAATACTGACTACTGTTGTACAAATTAGAACGGAAACACGAATAAACATATCAAAATAGTTAATTTTTGTATAGATTACGAAAAAATTAAAAATGGCCAATTCGAACTTCATGCGGATAATCAATACTATGGCGTGATTTGACTTAAAACTTGCAGAACAACGCATTTTTTTAAGCAGCGAAGCATCTCAGACAGACGGTCACAAATTCTATGTTAAGTTGGTATGTATGTATGCGGGTGTGTGGAAGGAAGAAATAAAAAAAATTATTGTTTAAAAAACTAAAAACTCGCTACGTAACTAGATAATGGAAATCGCTGCATATTTTAGGCGCATCATTATTACATAGTTACATCCCAAGCTAATGAAAGCGAGGTAATAAAAATACGAGTTTTCGGACTTCGATAATGAACGTTTTCCGTTAACAATTCCTGAAAAAATTGTCGCACTGCTGACTGCAAAGTCAAGTGCAGTGGGAGTAGTTCAAATTTCATATAAGTAATCGAAAATGTGCAAACGGCGGTGTTTTGCTTAGGCAGTAGCTCTGTGAATTGCTATATTGCTTATTTGGTTTCTACTAACATATATATATGTATATATTACATTTACGTATTCACAAGTGGCGGATCTAGGATTTTACAACGGGAGTTTTTAGGTTTTTAAGTTTTATCACATATTTGTTTTTAAGATATTTATTTAGTAAGGAGTACATATCTTTCGGAAGATTTATACCAATGTAAGAACCGTATTTACAATAAACCGATTTGACTCAACACATATTTCTTTCAAAAGTTTATACCTGTGTCTTTATAGCGCCTTCGTTTAAACCGTATTTAATAGTAAACAAAATTTGTTGTTTTCTTTCGATATTTCTTTAATAATTAATTTGCACGATTGACCGAAATGGAAGCGAACAATAATTCAAATTTATTATAGTAGTAATTCAAATTTAAAACGGGCGGTATAAAGAAAACCAGCCTTTTTTCACTTTGCGCCATATGAGTGATGTGTTTATACCTGTTTTCTAACCGACGTGAGAAATAAAACACCGATTTGAAAAAATCGAGTCAATGCACTTGGATTTCTGAGCGTATTGAAATTTGGTTTATGCTTCCGTTTTGAATTACAGCGAACTGGGTCAAAGAGCTTTATGTGTCGGTATAAACAAGATAATACATAGATAGATTGTTCCGACCTTTATGAGGCTCCAACAATGAGTGGTGAATTCCACGAAGCCCAAGCGTACATCTTCTTCGTTTTCTTCTTCTTGTTTGGCGCTGTAATCGGGGATGTACCCTATCCTTAGCTATGAGGTGCCTTAATGAGGGCAAAAAAGTGCCAAAAAATTATATAGAGAAAAATAAAAGTTATTCCTTGACATTTAATAATAAATCAGTGTTACCGTTTTGGTTACTTTTAACCAATTTAGGTTATTTTTTCTTGCCTGTGAACTTGTTAAGGTCTTTCTCGTTTTGGTTATTTTTTTAATAATTACTGTCGCTGGGTAAACCTGTCGAGGTTGAGGAGAGTAGGAGCAGCCGCAGTGGAAGCCCCAGTAGTGAAACCAAGTAAGAATATTTGGAATTGGTGTATTAATATTACTTACATATCTATGTATTGGTTTTATAATATACAGAATACATAATATACATGGTCGGCTAAATTTAATTTAATTTAATTTATTATTAATTTGTTTCAGTAGTACAGAGTAAGACTTATATATATTATGTTTTACAATACTTATTTTACTATGCAAGTTTCTTAAATTTAAATTTTTACAAATTTTCTCAAACAACAAATTTTACTTTAAATGAATACATGCTCAGATAGTACATATATAAATACCTCTTATATGCGGAATCCAATACCACGTCATGTATGTACAATACAAAAGGGATTTGGTTATTATTTTTCCAATACTGTTTACTTTATTAATTTAAGTTAAGATTAATAATAATAATCTTACAGCAAGTAGGTTTAAGGGAAATACCATTCGACAGTTTAGAAAAAATCGGTTTTTTGCGCTTTTGTAAAATTTATTTACCATCGTATACTGCGTTTGGCGTAAACGAGGTATTTTTCGCTGAGCGACGATAGAGTTCAATACAGTCCAATTTTTAATTGTTTAGTCTTAATTATAAAATACNCGACGATAGAGTTCAATACAGTCTAATTTTTAATTGTTTAATCTTATTTATAAAGTATATACAATGTGGTTGTTCACGCTAATTAGGTATTTCATCGATTCTTACAAAGAAGTTTGGAAACTGTGTACCTATGTACTTATTTAAAAACGTCATTTAGAATCTGGTAATATTTACGAAGATATTAACATACATATGCACCTAATACGTTAAGCCTGATTTTCTAAAATATGTATTTATATATATGAACTAGCAGACCCGGCGAACTTCGTCCCGCCCAAAATTAACNCGATGGTGAATCGTCCTTGAATCTGTATGGTATAGCTGGTGGGAATTTCCAAACTGGTGAGTATCATTGGTCCACATTCTGTTTAGTCAACGTAAAGCAAGGACCGCAATGGTTCTGATGATTGATTTAACGGGGGTAATTTGACTTTGATCTCTGATACTCCGAATTGACGATTTTTAGCAATAACTCGGCTCCAGCGCCACCTTGCGCACCTTTTTTTGCAATAGTATTGCCCCTATCGTTACCAATACATTTATGTCTCGAATATGAGTCAAATCGGATCACAAATAGGATTTTGAGTAATAACACGATTCCAGCACCACCTAGCGTTTTAAGTTGTGAACCTAAACTATACGCGGACCTACTCAAACACATAAAAGATGTCATTAAAATCGTTTCGGTTGTTTAGGAGGAGTCCACCCACCAGAATAAGTCTTTTTCATACTGACATTCTTCGGCATTTTTCCCATACAAAAAAACTCTTACGCATTCGTTATACGGAGAAAATGCGCAACATCATCAGCGAAAAAAATCTCAAAAATCAACGGTAACTTATAGCCATTTAAAACTTGCACTTTATGATACAAAATTGAGTGAACTACAAAACTGCGTACCCAAAACGCAAAATGATGCAAAATGAACTATATTTCTATAACAAATAAACAAAAAAATATATTACAAAAAAGAAAAAAACACTGTATTCTGGGTGTATACATATATTTACGGATAGATAAAAGTTTCAATATGTTTGGGAAGCGCCACGCCCTCTTTTCCAGTGCCCCAAAATCTGTATACAAATTTCCAGGACACTATTACAAATATTTCCGAGATATACGCTATGAAAAATTCGATATGTATGGGTGATAACACGCGAAGGATTTCCTAAATATTATTTTTGGCGCGGTGCTCTTCGTATTGGGAAATAAGGCCATAATATTCCGTATGGTCTTATTGCTCACTGTGAAAGTGAAATATAGCCATAATGGCATTATTGCAACTTAAATAATTTTTTCTGTAATGTTTACTTAGTGCACAGCTGGTGTGCATATAAAAAGTAACTCCGTAATTCTCTAGTTTAAAATTAAACTAAAAAAAAAAACGTCCAAAACTGTCAGGAGGGATTCCAAACAGCGCGTTATTAACAAAACACTTTTTTGGAATATGGCTATTTTTATGAGCACTTGTACGCTCAAAAATGTACTAGATCACCAATATGCCCTTCTAAAACACTAATAAAATATGTAATTTATACACGAATTTTACAACTAAAGAGGGTTTATTTCGTTATTTAAAGAAAGGTGGGGTGCAATAACACCATACGCAATAAGGTCATATGGTCTTATTTCCATTTTGTTTTGGAAATAAAACCATATAACGTTATTTCCAATCCAGTAGCTCGTTTCTGTAACTCTTCTCTACCGATTATTTCTCTACTAGTAGAGAATATACGTCATTCTCTACTACTCATTAGCAGTAGAGAACAGCGCGGCGAATTCATATATCAATTCGCCTTCGTAGAGAGTTGTTACAGAAACAAGCTACAGAAGTGAAATACAGCCATATTCAAAATTGTACAAATAAGTAATATGTAAAGTCATAATTGAAGTTACAACTGCTTCAACTAAAAATTCACATCTGGCCACACTGTTTGCGGATCAAACATTTTTTCTGTTAATTGACCTTGGGCGTGTTTCTTTATTATACAGTCCCGATCTAGAAGAGAATAGTCGCCGTCAACGCTGAGTTTCTGCAGATTGCCAAGGAATACGTATGCTTAGACAACCTAGAAGTCAACCGAAAGTCCACCAGCCTGATATCCAAAGATGACGAGCATGCAAATGCGGAACTGAGATCAACAACTAAACGCGTAGATGGCCGCTTTGAAACTGGACTCATTTGCAAACGCACCAGCACTACGTTGCCGGATAGCCTAGCACTTGCTTTACGTAGAGCTCAATGTCTGCAGTCCAAACTCAAGCGCAAACCTGAACTAGCCGCAGATTGCAAGTTATGTGGCCAAAGGGTGTGGCCGATGAGGCGCTGTTGGACAAGGGGTGTTGGTACTTGCCAATATTTCTGGTGCGTAATCCGAACAAGCCGCAAAAGGTTCGAATTGCTTGGGACACCGCTGCTAAAACAAAAGGCGTGTCTCTTAACTCAATGCTCCTAAAGGACCATACCAAATTACGTGCCTGGTATCCGTCCTACGAAGATTCCGACAGAGAGCTCTAGCTGTAAGTGACGACATACAAGAAATGTTCCATCAGGTCAGGATAAGCTCACAGGACCAGGACTATCAGCGTTTTGTATGGTTTGAGCCGGGAGCTGTTAAACCCTCAGTTTTTGCGATGACTGTGATGACTTGCGACCTGCTCACCCAGTAGTGCTCTGTATGTGAAAAACCTTAACGCGGAACAATTTAGAAATAGCCATCCGAGAGCCGTTTAGTGTATTGTCGATAACCATTACGTTGATGATATGTTTGATAACGTAGATATGTTCGACTCATCAGTGACGTCAGTTTCATTCACAGCCAGAGTGGTTTTCACATTAGGAACTGGCGTTCGAACTCCGAAACAGTCTTGCGCGCTCTGAAGGTCAACAATATAAACTGCGAGGTAAGCTTGAGTTCTGATCAAGACATACCTGCTGGAAAGATTTTGAGCCTATGGTGGCTTACCAAGGAAGACTGCTTCACATTCCGCCTCACCCAGCATCACAAAAACAATAGTCTTCTGCTTAACGGCCGTTGTTCCACCAAGGGAGGTGTTAAGTATCGTCGTGAGTGTTTTCGACCCCTTAGGACTGCTTAATTTCTACGTTATATTTCATATTTTTCATATTTCATATTTATTTAAGAAATGAGGTTGTATCTATAAGTCTTTAGAGTCTTTTATAATACATCAACAGTTTGTAAAATTCAATGTTTGTACAAAGTAAACTTAAAACTAACAATATTTGTATTTTTAATTAAAATTAAAATTAAGACTTAAAATTTAAGGCCAGATATAATAAAAGGTCAGGCATATAAATATAAATACGAACATACAAAATTTGGTTTAATAGTAGAAGTGACAGAGACAGAGAAATGATAACAATTTCATCGCAACCACATTCATTGTGCAGATTTAAAGTAGCTATGCAATACCTTTCTGAAGTTACTCCGATTCATCGCTGCTTTTACGGATTCAGGAACTGAGTTCCAGAGCCTTACAGCATTAATGAAGAACAGCCTTGCTGAAGACAAGTAGGAATATTTGGGGACAATCAGACTTTGATTTCTATTAGACCTTGTTGATTTTAATTTTTCAAAAAGGTATTTTGGAGTTTTGAATTCTATAAGCTTATACATAAATATACAATTTCTAGCCGCTAAGTATTCAAAAATGCTGCATCCTAGAATTTTGTTTTTCCACATAGAAACGTGGTCATACCTTTTGAGGCCGTAAACGTAACGTGTAACGTTATTAAATGCAACATCAATTTTGTGAAACGAAATAGAGTCAAACTTGCTATACACCAGCCCACATTACGTGATTGCGGCACTATAAGCTGAATAGTTAACTTTCTTCTTGTATCTAAGGGTGTAAACGACGCTGACATTCTTAATCTACGTAAAACAGCATACACGTTACTTACAACATTATTCACATGGTCAGAACAGCTCAACATAGAATTAACAACAAATCCTAAATTTCTTATCTTGTCAGTCATAATCAGGACGCTATTACCAATAAACAGTTTTGGAATATCTTCCACATGTACTACACGTTTACTAATGGGCAACACATACGACTTTGCAGCATTTAAGCAAAGACAATTATCGTGGGACCACTGTGAAATTGCAGACAGGTCACTATTAATTTTAAAACACAAATCTTCAACAAGACCAATTTGACTGGACAAGTACAATTGAATGTCGTCAGCGTAAGCATGGACGTTGACATAGTGGCACACAGAGAATACATCATTCATAAAAAGACTGAACAAAAGAGGGCCAAGGACAGAACCTTGCGGCACACCCGACCCAACAACTTTAGATGAGGAGGAGCCAGTCTTACACATTACCTTTTGAGTTCTTCCTGCAAGGAAGCTGATCATAACTTTAACAGAGCTATCAGAAAAACCAAAGTGGTATTTAAGTTTTTTGCAAAGCAGGTCATGTTCTTCAACAAGACCAATTTGACTGGACAAGTACAATTGAATGTCGTCAGCGTAAGCATGGACGTTGACATAGTGGCACACAGAGAATACATCATTCATAAAAAGACTGAACAAAAGAGGGCCAAGGACAGAACCTTGCGGCACACCCGACCCAACAACTTTAGATGAGGAGGAGCCAGTCTTACACATTACCTTTTGAGTTCTTCCTGCAAGGAAGCTGATCATAACTTTAACAGAGCTATCAGAAAAACCAAAGTGGTATTTAAGTTTTTTGCAAAGCAGGTCATGTTCTTCAACAAGACCAATTTGACTGGACAAGTACAATTGAATGTCGTCAGCGTAAGCATGGACGTTGACATAGTGGCACAGAGAATACATCATTCACAAAAAGACTGAACAAAAGAGGGCCAAGGACAGAACATTGCGGCCAGAGCTGGGTCGTAATGATTCCTTTAGGAATTAAATTACTCCCAATTACAGATTACAAGGAATTGTAATTAGGAATCAATTCCTTCAGTCCACAGCAAAGGAATCGATTACTTTTTCAATTCCTTGAAGTAATTTCAAATGTAATTGGGTTTTTCTTTAATTCCATTACAAGGAATTTCATATTGTAATTGGAATAAATTACGTGCTAGTAATGTAATTTTTTTTTCCAATTCCTTTGAAAGGAATTGAAAATGTAATTGATTTTTTTTCAATTCCATTACCTGGAATTGCAAGAGTACTTTAGTTTTTCCAATTACTCAAAGGAATTGTAAAAGTAATCGAGAAACTGAAAGTTCATTCACGAATGTACAATGTGGAATTTTTGTTGTGGTCAAAGATTAAAATCGAAAGCACACATTGGACATCTTCTATGTATATCTATATATATATAAAAATTTTGTGTTCGTATGTCACGGTCATCAAAACCCGAGAACGGCTGAACCGATTTGAATAATATTTTTTTTATTATTCGGTATAATACCAGAACCAATGATATCGCAAAAATTTGGTGGGTTGCCACCTATTTTAAAATTTAATTAATTTAAAATCAATGAATTATTACAATATGGGTATTAAGTTAAAGAGGTTTAAGAAAGATAACTGCTGGAAGTATTTTTGACGAGGGTGGCCTCCTATTTGAAAATTTAAACTCAGTCAAATTGTTAAAAAAAATGAAATATTGCCATGTGGGTGTCAAACTAAAGAGTTTTAAGAAGGCTTACTGCCGAAAATATGTTTGAGGAGGGTTGCCATCTGTTTGAAAATTTAACTAAATTACATTGATAAAATAAATAAAATATTACAATATGGGTATCAAATTAAAAAGGTTTGAGAAAGATAACTGTTGGAAATATTTTTGAGGGGGCTGCCACCTATTTGGAAATTGTAACTCAGTTAAATTGATAAAGTAAATGCAATGTTGGCATGTGGGTGTCAAACTAAAGAGTTTTAAAAAGGCTTACAGTCTACCATGAACACTTCCAGAAATATGCAATATGAAAAGTTCGGTTTATATGGGAGGTGCCACACGCCATTCTCCAACCATGCAAATTTTTCTCCATGAGTATGGAATTGGTCTTATATATGTATATAGATATCACCATACCCAGTTCTAGTCCTCTACCACAAATATATGCAGTTTGAAAAATTCGGTTTGTATGGGAGGTGCCACGCCCCCTTTCTATATCGAAACTTTTTTTAGCTATAACCATCCTTGGAAAGTCTGCAGTAGATTCCGAAATTTCAAAAAAATCGGTACGGCCTTTCTCGAGCTTTGCGAACAGAAAAAAACGCCTTTCAAAATATATATTAGTATAGACTAGCCAAACTCTGCTTGTTTTGCGGGTTAAAACACTACTACCGATGAAAATCGATGGATAAATAAACAAGTTTGCAAGGGTTAAGTGAAAGTGCAATAATTTTTTGTATGAAATACTAGCAGGAAATTTAACAAAGCTATTGCAATTCAACAGTAAAAAATTTTTTTTTATAAATTTTTCGATTACTTTTTAAATTACTTTGAGGAATGGAATTGGAAAAAAAATCAATTACATTTTCAATTCCTTTCAAAGGAATTGGAAAAAAAATTACATTTTCAATTCCTTTCAAAGGAATTGAAATAAAAGAAATTACATTACTAGCACGTAATTTATTCCAATTACAATATGAAATTCCTTGTAATGGAATTAAAGAAAAAAACAATTCCATTTGAAATTACTTCAAGGAATTAAAAAAGTAATCGATTCCTTTGCAGTGAACTAAAGGAATTGAATCCTAATTACAATTACTGAGGAATGTAATTGTAATTGTAATGTAATTGCATTTACCCAGCTCTGATCGCGGCACACCCGAGNATTCACAAAAACACTGAAGAAAAGAGGGCCAAGGACAGAACCTTGCGGCACACCCGAGCCAAGAAGTTTAGATGTGGAGGAGCCAGTCTTGCACATTACCTTTTGAGTTCTTCCTGCAAGGTAGCTGATCATAAGTTTAACAGAGCTATCAGAAAAACCAAAGTGGTATTTAAGTTTTTTGCAAAGCAGGTCATGATTCACCAAGTCAAATGCCTTAGAAAAATCCAGAAGGCAAAGAAGAGATAGGTCACCATTGTCAAACTGTATCCGTATATCGTCAGCTATTTTCAACATAGCCGTAGAGCAGCTATGGCTTGGCCTAAACCCTGACTGCAGTGACGATAATAAATTATTTTCCTGTACAAATGAGGAAATCTGCCCTGCCATCAACGACTCGCATACTTTTGAGAAGGCTGGTAAAATACTTATAGGTCTGTAGTCTCTAGGATAAGTAGCAGTGCTCTTTTTGGCTACAGGAATAATGACAGCCTTTTTCCATTCTGTTGGAAAACATGAAGTTGTGAAACAGTGGTTAATGACATGAGTTAGAGTTCTCAGAAAAAAAGGCAGCACAAGTTTCACAAACTTCAAAGATATCCCATCCTCTCCAATGGCATTAGACTTGATACTCATCACAGATTTCAAGACTTCTGATTCACTTACTCCGTCAAATTGAAACTCTTCTTTTAGAGCAACATTGCTTGTGAAAATTTCAGCTGGAGGACTTTTGCTGTTTCTGCTGACACTGATAAAATAGTCGTTGAGTGTGTTTGGGTCAATTTTACAATCAGACTTAGATTTTCCATGCACATTTAGGTTTTTCAAATTGCGCCATAAATCTTTTGACGATAGTGACGGGTTCAATTTATAACTAAAGTACAACCGCTTTGCATTTCTTGTAATGACAGTCGCTTTATTTCTTGCAGCCTTGTATTGTGACCAAGCAACGTCAGAGTTGGTTCTTCTCCATTTTGCATACAATTTATTTCTAGTTTTTATAGCTGAGCTGACCTTATTAGTGTACCAAGGACAGGAGGTATTCATAGCCCTAACAATGCGAACAGGGACATGATCGTCAAATAATTCAGCAAGGGTTTTATTTAAAAAGTCAAGTTTTTCATCTACAGTCTTGTAGAACCAACAGCTATCCCAGTTAACATTTGACAAATCAACGAACAGATCAGTAAGGTTAACAGACTTCAAATCACGATACATAAAAATAACACTATCAGCAGGATAATTCAACGACACATCTAATGCACAAAATATTAGGTCATGGTCAGAGACAAAAGACATTTGGTCAAATTTAAGAATATGGTCAAGATTAGACGTAATAACCAGGTCTAGCAAGCTAGGTTTCGAATTGTTGGCGTATCTTGTTGGTAAGGACTTGTTGACTACAGCAAGACCAGCAGCGGATACGTGGTCAAGTAGTTTAATAGTATACAAGTCGTTTAACAGCAGGTTAACATTAAAATCACCACATATAACATAATATTCATATTCAATTAAAAACGCGGATAACTCAACAAAAAACGAATCTAACACACAACACCTATGAGGATTATACACACAGGACACTAGTACTTTTGTTACACCGTCTGAAATTTCAGAAATAATAAATTCCGTTTCAGGGTTATTCGTTTTAGCTAAAAGTTTAATTTTTAAGGTAGATCTGTAATATATTGCAACACCTCCCCCTTTTTTTGTTGTTCGATCGTGACGTATAAGATTATAGTGTGGGATTCCATAATAATAGTCAGGAATATTAGAATTGAACCATGTTTCAGAGACACAGATAACATCAACGCCCGATCCCCCAAAGACATTCCTAACGTAGTCCATTTTGTCACCGTTAAGGCTTCGCGCATTAAAATGCACAATTTTGAGGCCACTAGACTGTTTGCACAAAATATTTACTAGAATTGTATGGTTTTCATCAATGCTGCCGGCAGATTTCCTACTGGGGTTTAAATCCATCAGCTGAAAAATGAGTAACCACAAAGCGTAGGCAAAACAAAAAGACTTCAAAACATAAATGTATGTGATTGCAAAAAAACAATGTAAGCAGAAGAAAAGAGCAAATTGAGAACAGGCGAAAATAACATACACTTTCATAGACCGAAATCAAGGGAATAAAGAAAAGTTGCTTAAAGCATAGAAATAAAACAGTAAACAAATAACTAATCAAGAGTATTAGGCATAGGAAGAAAGAGAACAAGCATACAACTAACTTAACTTCTAAGCTGGCATAAACTAATCACAATAAAAAATACGATTTCACAACGAACATATACATAATTATTTTCTAGTGTTAATAAGAGCATTAACCTCGGCCCTGCTTCTCACCAGTTTGAGCTCCTCGCTTGGTTTAAGCCGTAAAAAAACTCTCCCACGGATGGAGAAGGTTGACGCCAACTGTTTCTTCCGCCTAAGCTCCGACGCATACGACATCACCTCACGCAGCATTTTTGGCAAACTCTCATGCAAAGAAATTGATCCATAACCAGGCAATCCAGCATCGGAGAGCGCTAGCGATCTCTTTTTGGCTTTACAGAACACAGCAATAGCTTTTAAGAGCTGATTGCGGTCATGTGCAGAGAACAGCTTAACAACAATAGGGCAGTTGTTGCTGCTTTTTTGCCCATTACTTTTTGCACTACGCAGCCGAAAAGCATCACGCAGAGGCGGAGGTTTATGCTGTGCTGCACCGCAGATTTTACCGAAGAGTTCAGAAAAGCACTCATCAGCTGCTTGAGGGATCCCGTTGCAGGTTTTCTTGTTGGGTTTTTTCGTGTTGATATCATATGTGTGTATGTTTGTACGAACTTTTTAAGCTATCAGGTAAAGCAAGCGTAAAAATTAGTCAGGTGAATCACTGCGTAGGTATCCGCAACAGGAACAACTCGCAGCACACGCGAACACCGGTAGATTAGCAACTTTTGGCAAATTTCTAGATATTTCCGAGGAAAAACACTAATATTTAAGAGCACTGCAAAAGCACGTCTTACTCTGCTGACATCACACAGAAATAAAAAATATTGTTCCAGGAGATATGGCGCTCCGGATGTGGCTGGGACGACAACATCTCCGATTAACACTATCTCAGCTGGCAGAGATGGGTCAGGCTCCTGCCGGAAGTAGAGTCGTTATGAATACCCCGATGCTCTTTTAAAGATATGCAAGGTGGTCCGAGCTGGAAATGCACGTCGACGCCAGCGAAAATGCATATTCTTCATCGTGCTACCTTCGTCACACCATCAACGGATTCGTCGACTGTGTGTTAGTGAGCAGCAAACCGAAGGTGGCGCCGTTGAAAATGCTCTCCGTTCCTCGAATCGAGCTACATGCTGCGGTACTAGGCGCTAGATTAGCCGGAGCTCTACTCGCCTCAGATATGCTGGATATCCGATGTCAAACGTATTGGGCCGATTCCCGCACTGTTTTGGCATGGATCCGCTCTGATCATAGACGCTATTCCCAGTTCTTCGCATTCAGAGTTAGCGAAGTGATGGAGTTATCGGAAGCAAAGGACTGGCGATGGGTTGCTTCAGCTGATAACGTGGCCGATGACGCTACAAAATGGCATACTTCACCTGACATATCTAATCAAATCCGATGGTTTCGAGGACCGCAGTTCTTGCAGCGTGAATGTATGTATTGGCCGAACGACACAGATGGCCATCAGACTACCAGCGAAGAGCTTAGAGCCCCGTACATAGGGCACCACGGTACCGCAGAGCCACATCAGGGTTTTTTGTCAATACACGAACGCTCTTCGCGACGATCGCGGCTTCTGCGGGTAATAGCTACAAGTGATCGGGTGTGGAAGCACTATCGCAGAGGTAGTCCACCGCTTCGTCAACGAGTCGAACGCGCCGAAAGAATTTTGTGGAGAGAAGCCCAGGCTGATGACTTTGCTGATGAAATTGCCCTACTTTCGAAAGGAAATCCAGTAGGTCGAAGGTGCTGCATCTGCAAACCTTCGCCTTACCTTTATGAGGACTCTATCCTACGACTCGATAGTAGAATTAAACTTAAAGGGTATCAGGACCCGGTTATACTGCCGAAAACCCACAATATAACCCGACTGATCATTCTTGACTACCACATCAAGTACTTTCACGATAGCGCGGAGACTGTGGTGAACGAAATACGCCAGAAATTATACATCCCACGACTACAAACAGTTGTTAATAAGATGCGACGCGAATACCAGTTTTGTCCACTTAGCAAGACTACTCCGCACCCGCCAAAGATTGCCACTGGCCCGAATAACTACCTTCGTGCACCCATTTTCCTACGTGGGAGTAGATTACTTCGGCCCCCTGCTGGTAGCAGAACGCAGAAATACTGAGAAACGGTACGCAGTGCTTTTTGCTTGTCTCACAACAAGGACTGTTCACTTAGAGGTAGCTTATTCGCTGTCTACGGATTCGCGCGTCCTCACTGTTCAAAGTTTCATGGCTAGGCGAGGCACACCTTATAAGTTCTTGAGTGATAACGCTACTAATTTTAAAGGGACTCAGCGAGAGAGAAATGGATAAGGAGAGTTTAGTAAGAGACTTCACCAACTCTTCTATGCAGTGGAAGTTCATGCCGCCCGCCTCGCCGCATATGGGTGGCGCCTGGGAGCGTCTCGAGCGCTCTGTAAAGGGCATACTATTCAGGTTATTGCACCCATTACGCCTTTCTGACAAATTACTGCGCGGTGCTTTAATGGAGGTGGAGTCCGTGATAAATTCACGTCCGTTGACCTACATCCCGCTCGACCATTGCGAGGACGAGGCTCTGACGCCTAACCAGTTTCTGTTAGGTAGCTCTAGTGGTATGAAACCTTTAATGGAATCTGTTGTAGGACCCAACCGATTGAGAAAAGACTGAATATATCCAAAACAACTAGCCAACATATTCTGGATGCACTGGTTACGTGAGTACCTACCCGTGATTACGCGACGTTCTAAGTGGTTCGAGAACGTGAAGCCAATTGCAGAGGGAAATGTCGTCTATATCGTTGACCCCTAATGGCCCCAGGTAGAGTAATTTCTATCAGGGTAGGCCCCGACCAGCAAGTGAGAAGCGCACTGGTAAAGACGAACGCCGGAATCTATGAGAGACCAGCAACGAAGCTTGCGGTACTTTCTGTTGTTGCTCCGCAGTATAGGGTAGATACGAAGGATATACAGGGGGGGGGTGTTACAAAAGATACGGCAGCACCGCCGTAGCAATATAACATTTAAACGTCACATACAAGAAAATTGAGTTGAAGTTTCCGCGCTTATTGTTCTGGCCTTTTCTTTTACTTCCTCGATTCTAAGACCACCAAGCAATCTGGATAGATCCCTTTAATTACCAGAGTAAGTAATGAAATCTCATTATTGAAATCTTGTAATTAAAGCGAGCAATAAAACCAACAGATATTTTAAACGTTCCCCAAAAGAAAGCGTTTTGAAACTCAGTAGCGAGGGACTCCGTCTAGGCTGCGCAACAGCACGGTTGTAGAATAAAACTAGATAAATGCATGGTTGTATTTCGGATTACGTGGTCCTTAAAAAAATTTTCACATATATATGTACTTACATACGTATATAATTAGGTGGCAAAACCAAAATAAAAAATCTTCATTACGGGGGGAAAAATCGTTCGATCGTTATTGGGCTAAAAAGTCAAAATGACGACGAAATCGTCAATTCGGCAACGCTGCTCACACCGACAGTAAAAAGCTTTCTTGCACAGCAAGAAAAACTATTTATTTGCTTTGCTTGCCAGACGAAGTTTAGCTGCTGAGCAGTGTTGCCAAGTTTTGAATTTGAAAAACCACTAAAACCCAAGAAAAATCGCGTTTTTTCTCGAAAAAAATAACCAAATTTTTGTCGAAGTATTTAATGGACTTAATATGCATACAAATTTGTTTGTAGGAAATAAAAATCAATGTTTCTTGCTTGACGGTCGAATCTTTTCTGTTTTCTATAAATTTAAATATTTTCGTCCAAGCGACGATAAGATTCTTGTTCTTATTTTCTAATTTGCAGCTGTGTCAGATTCAAGAAAAATGTATGCATTTTTTCCTGACTGTTCATATGTATGTAAATTTCTTCGGTGGTAAAGCCCGCGGGCGTTATTTCATCTTTATTGTGGCTCTTGTCTCAATTTTAGAATATGTACATCCAAAACTCCCTGTCCTAAATTAAAGCTAACTAATATGATAACATTGAACTCAATATTTATTTTCCTTTTATACGAAGAAATTGAAATTCACAAATTTCAATGCAAATATTTAGTACATATGTATGTATGTATATGTGTATGAAAATTAAATAATTCAAAGTTTCAGCAAAAAAAAGGCACATGAAAAAGTGAAAAGCTAAATAAATACTTCTGTCGATTGTCGAATAATTTGACGGCAAATTGGACATTAAATGCTTGTATTACCATTTGGACGCCTACTGTGCTCTGCAAAGCAATCTGTGCAAAGTTTAAAATGATTGGCCGAGCTTCTCCTCCGATTGGCGGTGTGTGCCTTGATGTCACACAAACCTCTCGACCACGGCTGATTTACGTTATTCTTCCCTTTACTCATTTTTGTTGTTTCAGTCGCCTTCTCAGTTAAAAAAATCCGTGCGTCATCCACATCACCACAGTATTTCTGCGGCGTGGGTACACAAACAACCCCAACTCCTCATCGTACATTCATATAGAGCATTTAAATAATGTAAGTAATGTAATTCGTTTAAAATACGTTCCATTTTATGCAAATTTATGCCTGTATACATAACTGGAATGTTTCAGTTAAATAAAGCCAGAGAAAATACTACTCACGGGCTTTATTTCCTTTTTTATGAAATAACCAAGCGGACGTTATTTCCTTTACTTTGGGGCCATTATTGCTCATTAGCAAAGGAAAAAAAACCCGCGGGCTTTATTGCCTTTTATTGGTGGGCGCTATTTCCCCTACAAAAAAGAAAGGAAGCCCATGGGCGTTATTTCCGCGGACCTTATTGCACTCCACCAATTTTTTCTACGTTTTGCATATTTTTTTCTACAATTCCTGTCAAACGGAAGCAAAAACAAAAAATGAAGTTTCATGAAGTATGTCTCTTATTATCTCGTGAACTGTAGGAACATAAAGAACTTTTCTTTCCGGCTGTTTGACACCTGAAACATAACGACACTTGATTATGCTTTTTAATCAGGCAGGTTCTGCAATTCACTTCCGAGTGAATTTCAACTCCGGCCAATTCGAATTCAAAGCGCATTTTATTGAAATTCACTCGGATGTGAATTGCAGAACCTGTCTGAATGTGTCTTATTTGAACGCATAGTGGTAAAAATATTTTTGTGTCAAAAATTTGTTGGCAAACATATGCTCGCTTACGATTGTTATTGTGCCATGATTTTGTTCCCCTTTTTGTAAAGTTGCTAAAATATATACGATTGCTATTAATTTAGCTTAAATTTTTTTTTAAGATTTACATATTTGGCGTTTTCAAACTAAAAGAAAGCACCAAAAAACGCAACAAGCACCAAACTCAAAAATTTTCACGTTTTGAATAAGGAAAAGCACTAAATTTAGTGCGAAAAGCACCAAGTTGGCAAAAGTGCTGCTGAGCTAGCAGATTGTCGCTGGAGGTGTCGCTGACGACGAGCATGCTCGCTGAAAATCAAATTTTTTTGATTTTTGACGAGCATGCGCGCAAACCGCCCTACAAACGACGAGCATGTGCGCATGTGCGCGGATATGCTCGTCGTGTGTAGCTACTGTAAACGATGTTTCCACGACCAGTGTTGCCACTTTGTGAGTAATTCCTCAAAACGTGAGGAATTTCGGGTGGGCTTGAGTATTTTTNTTTTTTTTTTTGTTTTTTGTTTAAACGATGTTTCCACGACCAGTGTTGCCACTTTGTGAGTAATTCCTCAAATCGTGAGGAATTTCGGGTGCGCTTGAGTATTTTTTCAGGATTTTTATTTTGAGGAATTTTTGAGGAATTTGCTCTCGATATATTTGCAGGTAAGAAATGCAACCATGTTTTACACAACATATTTATTGAATCGCTCTGCAAATTTTTGAACAACTTACTTACTTACACTTTGCTGCGCCATTTTCAAAAATATTAATAAAAGTCAGTTGAAACAGGGTGAACATGCTAAAATAACAAAGTTTTCCTAATGCCGATTGGTTACTTCTTTATTTTATATGAATGGCCCCGTTTTTTGTCAATCTACCAAAACCTGCCTTTTACATGTCTATAATTGACTAAAACTTAAAGCCTTCTCTAAAGCGCTGGATATACTTGCATTGTGCTGCAGCGCATAACATGAGTACTGCCACATATCGAATCTGTTTAATGAGCTTTGCATACGAACGATTATCCTACGCAGCGCATGACAGGGCATGGCCGCTAAGTCTGGAGAATTTTGATTTTTCGCTATGTGACATTTTCAAAGAGAGATGCCACTCTCATTGCTCTCATTAGTCTGTTCCAGTACCCATCAGATTTACAGGAATTACTGAGAAGTCGTCCTTGTACACACATTGGGGCATATTTATATCCGAAAAAAAGTCAATTATAAAGTTAGTTACCGCCATTTCATTGAAAATTATGACAAAAAGCAGCAACTAACTTTAGTGTCGACTTCATTTAAGCTATGAATAAGCATTCTTCAGTTATGTTTTCCTAATTAAATGCTCGAGTACTGGAACAGACTAACTGATTACACTGAACAGCTGATTCTGGGAAATTATGCGCTCTATGCCGGGAATAATTACACCACTGCTTCACCCTGCCCTGCACTTGCAATGTAAGTATAACCAGCGCTTAAGCTTAAAGATTTATTTTAACCAGAAATCAATTTTATCCATCAAATCAAAGCTCGCTTTTTAATCACCCCGTTTACACAGGCAAATCTCAGATTATTAGCCGTCAAATTTGTTGTGCTTGTTATTCTCACATCTCAAGGAAAAGTTATGCTTCTTCTCTGTGCCACCGTGATCACGTTTTTCCGCTATATAAAGCAATATAAATATATTTTAACTTAACATTTTATTAAAAATACCTTTACAAACCTCTTTTCCTTGCTAGCGTCCATTTTTGTTTACTTCTACATTTGGCATTTCTCCTCTTCTTCGCAAAAACAATCGATAAAACTAGGATGGACACCGAAAAGTTATCGGTTAAGAGATTATTTTATAATTACAGATTAGCAAGGGACGAATTTTATATGGCTAATCTCTTTTTCTAACTACAGATTAGGGTGTTAAGCTCGAAAATGAGGATAATCTACTTACATGTGAACCTAGTATTACGACTATAACTACGGGCCTTTATTTTTATGTTTTTTGTATTTCACATGGCACGCTTTGATTTAGAAGAAAAAAATTAGAACAGTTAGAACGCAAATGTTTTTGCTCTAATCCTACTACCTACAACCTTAACCTATTTAAATAATTGTTTGAGAGTCGTATCAAATTATACAGGTCACAAATCAAAGCATCCGTGATAGAACAAAATTCGATTCAAAATTTCTTTTTGAGATTATGGCATTCGGTAGTATGTTCGCTTTTTCAATTCAAATTATATTGGAGAGAAAACAGCTATCATTTTATATCCCTCGATTATATCCCCGTGATTTATTTACAAGTTATTTATTGAATGTTGCTCTGGTAACACCACCTTTTATGAATTCGCCAATTTTTATCCTACATGAGTAAAAACTATCTGATATTCTTTCTCTTAAAAACTGTACCAACTTCTAACATTTTTGGTATGTAAAATCTACCACTATTAATTTTTTCGAAGTCCGTGCACTGGCCAGATGCGGTGATTTAATCAGTACATATGCTAATTTTTTATTGTACTGATTTTTAACCCTAGAATGGTAAACATAGCCTGTGAGGAGCAACAATTTTTTGTTTTTGCGATTGTGCCAACTCAGTTAAGTGTTCTATAAGCTTGTGGGCTGTACGTGTTTTGTTCAGCTCCATTACGTTGCCGAAATATTCATACGTGTGTCGCTTATGTGGCGATGTTTACCAATAAAGGTATTTTTGTTTTGGATAGGAAATTTTTTCTAAGCCATAGAAATGATATTCTTTTTTAATATGTTAATTTGATCTCAAATCTATAAGCAAAAGAAACTTTACAAAAATATCTCCAACGGAAATATTTTTTTTTGCAAACGGTTCTGCATACCACCCATTAAAAAATGTGATCTACTAATATGACTGTAACAAATTTTAAATATTAAAAAAATAAAATTTTTTTACTAATTTGTGTTACAAAATATATAGTAAGTACGCATTTGCTTTTGTTGGAATCAAATTTTTTTTATAAAGGTGAAATGTTCGTTGTTTATAAAGGTAGCCTCATAGGCGATGTTTACCATTAAAGGGCTAAAAAATATGTTTACCATTCTAGGGTTAAGAACCCGAAATCAGTGCGCAAAATCTAGTGATTCTTTGAGTTTGTACGGATTTTATTACTGTTTTTATATTTAATAAATGTTTTTATGAATTGGTATAATTGACATTTACTTGACATGTTAAAAAAAGGGGGTTTTGATCACTCCTACTTGTGAGAAGATTGAAAGCAATTTATTGAACGTGTAAATGCAGCGTTAATTAAATTTAAATAATTTTTCAAAAGGTGTAAGCTTGCAATTTTTCGTAAAATGTACGAAAATGCGATCACTGAATCCGAATTTCTACGAAAGTATGCACTAAAAGTGTATGCTTCGTTCGTAGCTATTCGTATTGATAGCCGCGTCAGAATGGGTACTTTGCGTACGTTCCGCTCAAGGATGAAGCTGACAGTTGAGTAGACTATGTGTGTTTGCATAGAGAGCGTCAGATTGGCAACCCTTTCGTCGACGGACCCAACGAACGTCGGCCAACACTCACCTTTTGACGCACGTAGGTCCGTCACTGCTGACAGTTGTATAACCTTGCGTTTACACAAGTCAAGACAATTGAGAATATGTATTAATTGTCCCATTGTTTGAGTTAAGTAGGCGTCCACACAATAAACTGTCTTCGAAAAGCCAAAGACAGTGACGAAGACATCAAGAGAAGTGTGAATATATACCCTCTAAAAAGTGCATGTAAAACTACTACTGAAAAGTGTTTATTTTTCAACCAGAATCTGTTCAAGTATACGCACAAGATGTTCAAGATTTGATTTTGAACATGAGTTGTTTAAAATATACACATGAAATGTTTAAAATTACAAACATTTTGAAATTAAAAATATATTTTTTACAAATAATAAATACTAAGTGCCAGGGGCGCACGCAGGAATATATTTTTGGGGGGAAAGGGTTTATACTTCTAAACATATATCATCAGCAAATACTGAAAATTCGCTATTTAAAATACCTTTATGAAAGTTTTATTTACAGTATGAAATAAATAAATAAACTTTTTAAAGTATCATCAATTGCATTTTATTTACATAAAATTTACAAAGAACTCAGACATTTTTAACCGGCTTCAAAAAAGGGGAGGTTATCAATTCTTCGGAGTATTTTTACTTCTTTTATTTATTCCACCGCATAACTTTGCACCGCGTGAACCGATTCCAATAATTATTTTTTTTACCGGAAAGATGGTACCTTAAGGGTCGTCTCGTAATTTGGTTTAGATCCGATCATTAAATCATGAAAAAATTAACGGTTAAAGATGCACTCAACTTTCAAAAGTAATACAAAATTTTACAAAAGAATTTTAATATAAATAAATTAAATAATTTCACGAAATTTTTACACTTTTTTATTAATTTTCGTCGATTTCTGGTTTCTCATTTTTTAATAATTCGAATAACGAAAATTTAACTGAACTTGTATTTTTATCATGGAGCTCATTTTGGTGGAACGAATTCGAAGTTAGCAAATTAAATCTTCGAATGCTTATTAAGTACATATCAGAGATACACTTTATTAGGCTGTAAAGTGTAAAAAGCAACAGTAAGTGAGTATGCATTGCATATTTTAGGACAATGTTTTCATTCGCAGTTAAACTTTAAAGAGCTCTCAAGAAAAAAAGAAAAATTCTTACAAAATGACGCACAAGAAATGTAAAAGAAAATTTTTTCTTTCACAATTTCTTATATCATAATAAATTTAGCCCCAAAACCCACCCCTTGTGTGCGCTACGTGACAAATTTGATATGTAAAAGTAAACAGACATTGTTTAATTTTGCACACACTAACACTTTATGTGTAAACTGTGAAAATGTGAACAATAAATGTTTAAAACTTAAAAAAAAAAACAATTAGAAATTTGTTCTACGCCACACATATGATAAGTAAAAGTAAGCAAGCAGTGTTTAAATTTGCATTCATTAAGAGAGGAAACCGGTTACCTATCTTAATATGCGCAAATTTAAACAAAAATTTTTTAGAGTGTAAGTAAAAAAGTGTCAATGTTTTGCTTTTGTATCTGCAAAATTGACTTGTCTATACCCCAAGTACGCGACCATATGTAACAGCTAATTTTTATTTGCAGACGCAACACCTTCATTGTGGCTTCTCTCTACGTTACGTACGCCACTTCCTTCGCACACTTTTCCGTTATTGACATACAAGTACCCATTCTGACGGGCCTATCAGTGATAGCATCTTCGTAGAAAGTTCGGACTACGACGGATTCAGTGATAGCCCTGTTCCAGGTACTTCACGATTTGCAGGATTTACAGGAAAAGCTGTTTTCGCCATAATAATAAACCTTATGCAAATCGCGAAGCATCTGGAAGAGACTTAATATTTCGAACTGAGGACGACTATTTACTGCTGCTTTTGGGCTTCTTGTGCAATGTAAAATGTATGTAAAAATTGGTAAAGGTGCAAACTACCGGCAATTGGATATGGTATATGTACTTTTACTTTGATTTTTGATGTTCGACCAACAGTAATTTTACTTCCACAAACTCATTTAGCACTATTCAAATTCATCCGTAATCGGAAATTCGTTTAGCGAAAATTCGGTTTATTCTTTTAAGTCAACATTTGAATGTGAACTTTTTATATAATAAGCACACCGATTAAATATGTTTTAAATTTGTAGTTTAAAATATGCAAATAAATTCTGACTCGAGCCCTTCTATTCAAATTGAACGCATGGCCGACGACTGGAATTTAAGTGTGCTCTGCCCAATCCACAAGAAAGGCCATCCAGCCATACGCACCAACTACCGCGGGATAAGCCTTCTAAGCATAGGCTACAAGGCCTTTTCGAGTGTATTGTGTGAAAGACTGAAGCCCACCGTCAACGAAATGATTGGACCTTATCAGTGTGGTTTTAGACCTGGTAAATCCACCATAGATCAAATAGATACCAAATAAATTTCAAAAAAGCATTCTGAAAGCATACAATTCATTTATTTAGGATTAAAGGTACCCACACACCTACGCGATTCTGTCGGTGCAAATCTGCCGACAATGCCGACCATAGTTTTGAATGAGGAACCACAACTTATACGATTTTGCTGCAGCGATTTATTCGAACATTCACAGTTCTTCTTTTGGTTGGGCCGAAATCGCAGACTGCCGCGTTTTGAGAGTGAAAAAGGTCAATAGAAGGATTTTACAATATTAAAACAAAATTGAACGTAAGAAAACAAAACATATTTGATGTAGAAAAGTTAAGACTTTTATTTTGTTGAAAAATAATTTTTGTTTGTCTATAAATTGACAGTTTTTGCTGCGATAAAATCGCACAGATGTGTGCGTACTTGCATTTTCGAAGCAGTAACGTCTGTAGCATCAAAAACGGGGCGGATTCGTTGCGACAGAATCGCATAGGTGTGTGGAAGCCTTAAAGGTACTGGAATTTAAGTGCCTTAAAGGTATCGCTGCAGCAAAATCGTACAAGTGTGTGGTTCCTCATTTAAAACAATGGTCGGCATTGTTGTAATTTTTATCGGAACAGATTCGCACCGACAGAATCGCTTAAATGTTTCGAAAACAAAACATTTATGTACATACATATGTACATATATGTACTTTGTAGATTTTTAAAACAAACGAGATATAAATAAATGTAGGTACAGTATTAGGCACAGAGATGAGGTCATTTAACATTTTTTGGTTGTATGAATTATATACATACATATGTCCATGTTATGTACCAATAAGTTTAATTCCATAAAACTAAATTTAAATCATTTAATTACACATGCAAATATTTAACAGCTGACCACACAATGTGCGGGTCATTTTTGTTTACAAGTTCCTTGCTTAACATTTTGCTATTGATACTGTCAATCTTAAGTATATTTCTTAGTTTAGTTTTTATCAAAGAAAGCGTTGAAAATTTGCGTACTACAGCCGTAGAGCTATGTGGTAATGAAATTATATTAAAAACAAAATTGGCGAGCTATTTTCATTCATTCCATTTTTAATAGAATAAACTTTCTCCTAGAACATACAGTCAGTCAATAAAGTTTAGGTACAGCGAATTTTTTACAGTATGGGCAACTATTTTTTAAATATTTTATTTTTCGCTAATTTTTTATAAAAATATGGTTAATTCTACAACAAAACCCCTAAAATTCAAAATTCCAAACCTTGTGCAAAATTAAAGAAAATTCTGCAAAATTTCATTCAAATATTGCACTTTTTATTTACGCTCTCTAGAAAAAAGCTGAGTATGCAGTTTTTTAGCCCATTCAATTTTAGTATAATAAAGTGCAAGTATGAGGAAGCTAGGACTTACCATTGATTTTTGGGGAATTTTTTTGTTGAAGGTTTAATAGTTGCCCATATTTTAAAAAATTCGCTGTACCTAAACTTTATTGACTGACTGTATCAATATCCAGATCGGTGGAAAAATCAAGCTCACTTTGCTCAGTAAATTCCACTGTGTGGTTATTATATCAGGATCGCAATCTATGAGATGGGGAAACTTAACAAGAGAAATAAAATTGGTAAATCTTCTTTAGAAACTACCTAAGCTGGTGTCATTATTTGTAAAGATTTATATCTTCGCGATTGAAATGAAAACTTAAATTTATTTGGTCCAAAAACTCTATGTAAAACTTTAATATATTGGTTTTAGCTTCAAGGATTCCAGAACAATTGACATTACTTTTCATAAACATCTCAATTTTCGTTCCAACAAAAATGTTAGATATTTTAAAATGATAATTTTAATTTTTTAAATCAACATTAATATGTTACTGATCGCATTTTTTTAATAAAGTTACTCAAAATTAAGAGATAATGTGCTTTGATAGTTGCTTATAAGTATGGCAAACGAGAGCTTTCAGCTTGGAACTCTTTGTTAAGATTGTTAATTATAGGGAAAAAACGATAGAAAAAAATGCATTTGGTTTTGTAACACATTCCTTCTGCCAGGTCTGCAGATCGCATACCGTTTACTTCATAAAAGTAAGAAATGAAATATCGTGTTTGAGATATGCCGAAGATTTTGTGGGGTTTTACCATGTATCCTCTTTGGACCGTGGGAAAAGAAATTATATATGTTGCGGCACAGTGTCTCAATGCTTATCGGCAATTTTTTACAAGCGTAGCTTGAGCAAAGGTGAAGTGAGTGGCATGCGCACTTTACATATCATTACATTATCTGGCTACCCCAACTGGGTCAGACCTTCTGCTTTTTAATTATTTAAGCATCGATTCTCTTTATAACTACGTGGCATATATCTGCGGGAAATCCCTATTGAAGGATCTTACCAGTGTTGCCGTTTTAGCCCTTTGGTGGCTAGATTTAGCTACCACATACTTTTTTTGGCCACGTAAATTTGAAATTGCCCCTAGCCCTTTTTTTAGCCCTTTGGAGAATTTATTCACACATGGCGTGAAAAAGTTTTATATGCTTAATTTGATCTCTTTTTTCATTTATGTAAGATATGAATTTTTAAACTAAGAAAGACTGATATACATATATACATATATGTATGGTATGTTCCTTACGTTTTTATACATAAATACTATAAAATAGTTAAGGCTGTTCACTTATCTATTAGCGATTTAACTATAGTTTAATATATATAAGTTTACGGCCCTTAATTTGTTAAATGGCCCATCATGTCGATTGACTGTGTATGTTCTTGTGGTGTGATTGAACCAGCTGCTGGTGCGATTTCAAAAACTATTTTGAGTGGTGAAATTAGCTCAATTTACTATGTAAAAAGTATTTTGGCTGAAATTTCCTGCACTTTATGAGTCAAAGCAGTGTTTGTGGAAGATTAAGTTCGCGATATTGCAGTTGTGAATTAAAAAAAAAAACCAATGTTTAACAAAATGGTAGGAAAATTGTGAAATTTCGGCTCTAATCATTTTGATCTTTCCTCGACCTCATTTGTAAAGAAATAAATATTGTACCAGCATGCTGGTACAATCACTTGATGGTACAATCACTTGATGGAGCCAGCAAGCTGGTGTCGTATATTTCCCCTTTTATACAAAAAGGTTTAGCTTTTTACCCAGTGTTCATTGTTTTTCTATACCATTACTTATTCAAAATGTTTGTGTGTATACTTATATATCGTCGCTCGAATAAAGAAACAGTGTAAATGCCACATACACTATTATTCGATAATTGCACCATTGGATAGACAATCCTTTAATCTATTAGAAAAATCTTTAGTTTTCTTAAATATCTCTTTGGCTCACTAATTTATTCCCGAAAAACGAAATTGCATTTGTATGGTTTGTAATGGTTTATAAAAACTTCCAATTCGTTTTTCTCAAAACTATACTTTTCATGTTACACTATTTCATTATTCCAGCGACGATATGTATATGTTAGTAAAAAATTTTAGCTACCATTTTTAGCCACAACGACTTTTTTTAGCTCTTTTTTAGCCCTTTTTTTAAAGGAATTTGGCTACCACTAAATTTGATTCGCGGCAACACTGGATCTTACCCTTTGACTTTAAATAGCAAAAGATGGGGACGTAGAGGGAAAATTTCGCCGCAGAAGTATTCAACGTATCCAACGTATATAATAATAATAGATTTGGGCTTACACAATATGTTAGTATTTGGCCGAGCTTCTGCTCCGATTTGTGGCGCGAGCCTTGATTTTGCCACAAAAAGGGGAGGGACCTACACATTTACGCCGAATCCAAACGGCGATTGTATTTTCATGAGAACCTGGTTTTCATGGCAGAAATACACTTGGAGGTTTGCCATTGCCTGCCGAGATGCGACCGCTATTAGCAAAAACTTTTTCTTTTATTATATTTCTTTGTTAGTCGGAAAATAGGCTCGATCCTTGGCCCTGCCGGATGGTAGTGCGTACTTCTAACCACTACAGCACAGCAGCCGCCAAACCCTATAAAAAAAAAATGGATCGATAAGTAAACAAAATTACTGTTTTTTTGAAAGACCACCATATAACATCAAACGCAAATCACGAAAATGTGGTTTAAAATTAAAGTGCACACTTTCTTTTTTTATGCCTAGTATTTTTTTTTTTAAGATTGGTCCACAAAAAACATAAAAGAAATAAATCCAAGTGTTTTAAGCACAGAAAACAAAAGCAATATTATTAAAAGGACAATGTTCTCTTTGACGTCAAAGATCAAGCAGAAGTGGGAACTTGTATGGTTACGGTGACCATATTTATGGGAGCCGAATACGGGACAAAAAATAATTTTGCAAATTTTTTCTACAGAAAATTACAGATCTTAAAGCCTAAGATCCTAGACATACTGCCCCTGAAACAGCATCCTTATAGTAACATCTCAAATTTGTAGGATATTTTTACCCAGAAAATATTTTTTTTTAAATTCGGTAAATTTTAGTATAATAAAGTGTAATTTTGATATCGCTAAGACTTTTTTGGCAATTTTTTTGTTGACGGTGTTACGCAGTTTTTCATAAAAAGTAAGTATCTATGTTCGGCAATTTTTTTAAAGGAGAAGCACTTTCCACTTGCTTATTATTATAGTCAATGTTAATGAGCTTCAAAACTACAAACCTTTTTTTCCTAAGATTCTAATTAAAAAGTTTGAGGTTTTGGTGAAACATTGCAGAATAAATTTTTATACTTTTTTGCACAAAGTCGGAAATTTGGATTTATATGGTTTTTGTTAGGAAAAGAACTTTAATTTCATAAAAAAATAATAAACAATAAAATATATAAACTAAAGAAAAATAGCCAAACCTGGCTAAAATTTCGGGTCCTTATTTATATTTTGGTCACTTATGTATTCCTCGATACGAATCACAGGCATTCAGTTTAGAAAATAATAGCTGTTTATGGATAAAATTACGATCATATACCAACATCACTTAAAGCTGGTTCATAGGCAAGCAATTTTAATGAGCTGTTAAGGAGTCAAAATAACGAACACCGAATACGGGACAAATACAGGACATTAAAAGAAATACAGAACATTTGGCGTCCGGTATAAAATAAATAAATTACCAGGACAATGGGTCAAAAAAGAGGACTGTCCCGTATAATACAGGAGGGATGGTCACCGTATGTATGGTTAAGGTTTTGAGTACCTGAAATTCATGCTCCATTTTAAAATTACCATACATTTAAGTCCGTTTTTTAAATTAGCAGAAACTTATGCCTAAGTTAAAAAATGCCCAAATATTTATGTTAAATTTTTGAATATCCAGCAATGTGCAACTTTAAAATGCTTTTCTCTTTTGATACTTTCAGTGACTTCACGGTACGGCGAAACGTCAGATAAAGCCAAAAGAAAAGTTTTGAATCTCGATTGTGGAAATACATCTACTATTTAATAACTGTGCATGCATATATTTATAATTGCGTTTTTGAAAGAAGAAGTTAAAAAACAAAATGTTGATTAGAATGTATACCACTCAACTGATACTGGCGGCTTGTCTGCTATTATTCTGTGGTTTGGCGAGAGCGACCGATTCATCTCCAGCATCACTCAAATATCAAATAAGCTCATCCAGTGAAAATGATGACTATTACCTGTCACAAAAAGGTATGCCAAAATAAGAGGTTTGCAGAAGTTCAAAGTTAAGGAGTTATAAAAAGCAGTTTATTAAACAACAAAAAAAATCTTCCTAAATCCCAAAATGATATATTAAATTTCACTATTTTTCACTGTTTAGAAAATGTTTTAGAGAAGTCCTATCATGGCTTGATACGTGAGAATGAGACTTTAGTTGAAATAACTCCGCTCATCAAAGTCGATGAGGAGAAAATTTGTAATTTTCGCATTTTGAAAAAACCATATCATGAAATACCTTTTCAGGTACGTGTTTTCCCTAATAAATCGGTTTCTCACAATAACAGCTCTCACCCTAATAATAACTCTCCGAATGTCACTTTTAGATTGAATTGGTCAATAACTTAGGCATACTAAAGGCTCGTCGAACATTAAATTGTGAGAAGCGAAAGAGTTATCACTTTGAGATAATGGCAATTTTTTGCGATTGGACGCACTCTGCCACGGCCAATGTGCATATAACGGTTATAGATATAAATGAATACGCACCGACATTCCTGCAGCCATCGTACGTTACTGAAGTCGATGAAGGACGTCTGTACAAAGAGATTATACGCGTCGAGGCTACCGATAAGGATTGCACGCCACTATTCGGAGATGTTTGCAAATACGAAATCCTCAACAATGATCAGCCCTTTATAATTGACAATGAGGGTTCCATCAAGAATACCGAACCTTTGTCGCACAAAGTCTCGCATAACCACATTCTATCGGTGGTTGCTTACGATTGTGCCATGAAGGAGTCTGCGCCAATTATGGTGAGCATTAAAGTACGTCGCGTTTGTGAGGCGAGATTCCTAGGCATTCCTGAACGTATCGACTATACGGTAAGTTTAAAAATGCACAACAAAAATTGTACTTGAAGCATGATACAAAAAAGAGGGTAGGGAGGATAATAAAATTGTTTGAAGTTTCATAAATTGTGAGTATTATCAACGGCCTTGCCACTTTGATAATATTAAAACAATAAATCGGAGTATTTTCCTTCCCATATTTATATCAATGTAATAATATGTCAAATCAAAAACCATTATCAGTGCTTGGTATTTTTTTTATTTATGAATGGGACATAACTTGAGCGTATGTGTACTATGTATACATAAAAAAAATGTTGATTGAGACTAACAATTTGTATTACAAGGAAGCGTGGCAACCCTGATAGAAAATATTTTCTGACCAAAGTTCTCAACAATACCTCTCATTTGATACCCATATTGCGATGTTTTATATAAATTGTGTAGAATCGAAAATAAGTGGCAACCTTACACTATTATCCTAAGACATAACATTTTGCGTATAGGGATAGCATTGTTTAAGAACCTTCTCTTGGTACCTATGAATAGTAATATTTTACCTTTTTTTCTAAACAAACAATTAAATAAATATGCGATGCAAAATAGGTAGCAACTTTATTAAAAATATTGTTGAAGTAGGGATCTTTAAAATACCTTCCATTTGATACCCATATTATGATGTTTTAATTAATTTGTAAATAATTTCGAATAGGTGGCACCCGTATACGACTCTTCTCGGAGATACTGCCTATTCAGATCACCTTAAAATCCAAAACACACCTGTATACAAAATTTCATCAAAATCGTTAGAGCCGTTTCGGAGAACCCTATGGATATATATATATTAGACTGTCCCAAGAATATATGGAAAAAAACTTGTTTGCAAATTTTGATATGCATACCCTCTATATATTTGCTTTTTAGCCTAAATAGCATATATATGAAGTTTTATGGCCGTAGGCTAACGATAACCCGTGCCGACTTTTAGTTGAAGTTTTACTTGGTAACTTGAACTAAGGCTGCCAAATCGTCCATGAAAACTTTGGAAATGCAATAAATTCGAAATGTTTCCCATATTTGAACGCATTTCTAGTAAATCTGCATCTTTAAATTTTTAATAGGACGACAGGATTTCTCCCAAGGACATCGAAAAAATTAATTAATCGAAAAGTATAGCGGCTTTTTAACGGTGCATTACAAGGCTGCAAAACGATATGTTTTCTAGTCGAATAATTTGTGTATGTCCTGAAGGATTGCAATTGTAGAACATTTTTTAATAGGTGTGACAGGGCGTATGTTGAACGTTAAATTATTAAATTCAACTTGTATTACAAATGTAGTAGAAAAGTTGAATTTAATAATTTTGTATTCATCATGATAAAACAACCGAGCTCTTAGGAGTTCAATTAGAAAGAGTTTCTTTATTTAATGCGAATTATGAACAGAGTTTATATTCGTTTATATATGCAATTAATCAACGTGTGTACTTTGCGATGGACGAAAATCAAGAACTGAGAAATGACATTAGCTTTTCATACAAGAGAGGAAAGGCAAGAGTTATTGAATACAAGATAATAACAGAGTTGCATCTGAAGTTACACATTTTTACATTAATTCTAGTTAAACTACTTTGATACTCCAACACCTCCCCTCCAAGTAGTGAGACTAGCCGCCACCCTTGCGTTGATTTGCGACGCCCAATGCTGCTCTGCATCTGCAATGTTTTATTTGTTGTACACCTTTCGTGAGAAAATCCGCCGGCATATTCTCGGTTGGCATATAACACAATGAGATCGCACCGCGCCGATGGCATTCTCGCACAAAGTGATGTCGCACGTCTATGTGTTTCGTACGGGAACGATAACCAGTGCACTGTATAAGTTTTTGTGCGCTTTGGCTGTCATTATATAGTGGCACGCATTCGCATGAAATGCCTAGATCGCTCAGGATTCCTCGAAGGTACATGGCTTCTTTTGTGCTCTCGGAGATAGCCATGTATTCGGCTTCTGTGCTGGATAGCGCAACTGTGCGCTGCTTTCGCGCTTCCCAGCTTATGACGGCGCCGGCTAATAAGAACGCGTATCCGCTGTATGAACGCCTGTCGGTAAGATTTGCGCCCCAATCGGCGTCGACCAAACCGTACAACTGCTTGCCGTTTTTGACGTAGATGAGGCCATGATCCTTGGTGCCGTTCAAGTATCGTAAGATGCGTTTTGCAGCCTTCCAATGGTCTTCGTTATAATTGGTGTTGAACTGACTCATATAGTTTACGGCGAACGCTATGTCTGGACGAGTTGTCACCGCGAGGAACATAAGCGCACCGATCAGACTCTGGTATGGGTACGTTGCCATGATATTATCATCTGCTTTGTCAGGTTTCACGAGCTTGCAGTTACTTTCCATTGGAGTCGGAGCAGGCTTACACTGATCCATGTTGAAGCGATCTAGTATCGCTTCGATATAATGTTGTTGCGTTAGAAATACTTGGTGAGACTTTAAGTTTTGTTGGAAGTCAACACCCACGCAACGCTTAGCAGGACCGAGGTCCTTCATCTCGAATGACTCAGATAGTGCTCGTTTGATAGATTTTATCCACGCGCTGTCATTCGACGCCAACAAGATATCGTCTACGTAAACAGTTAGTAGCAAAATTTGCTTACCCTTTCGCTTAATAAATAGGCATGGGTCATGTTTGGATGCGTTTAACCCGAGATCATTTAACTTCTTCGTAAGTCGATTGTACCACATTAACCCAGATTGGCGTAGCCCATACAATGCCATTTTCAACTTGCATACAGGGTTGCTGCTTTGCTGTAGCTTCTTCAGCCATCGATATGCTGTCTCCTCAACGTGTTTGCTGTGATTCGTGGTACCCTGACTACCAATTGGCTCACC